>NW_027252702.1:589269-764269 GCF_044704955.1 Pristiophorus japonicus
CATTCAATAAGATCATGGCTGACCATTTACCTATGCACCGCTTTCCTGCTTACTCTCCATACCCCTTGATCCCTTTAGGCATCACGGCCATATCCAACTCCCAATTGAATATATCTAACAAACTGGCATCAACATCTCTATGTGGTAGAAAATTCCAGATGTTAAAAGCTTTCTGAGTGAAGAGGTTCCTCCTCATCTTGTTCCTAAATGTCTTGTCTCTTATCATTAGGCTGTGACCCCTGGTTCTGGACTTCCCCAACATCGGGAACATTCTTCCTGCATCAAATTGTCCAGTCCCGTCAAACTTGTATATGTTTCTAAGAGATACCTTCCAATTCTTTTAAACACCAGTGATTACAGGCCCAATGGATCCAGTCTCTCCTCATACGTCCATCCCGCCAGCCCGAGAATCAGTCTGGAGAACCTTTGTTGCACTCCCTCAACAGCAAGTACGCCCTTACTCAGATTAGGAGACCACAACTGCACACAATATTCCAGGTGAGGCCTCACCAAGGCCCTGTACAACTGAATTAAGTCAAACCGGCTCATTTTTTTAAATCCCCTAGCTATGAAGGCCAACATACCATTTGTCTTCTTCACCGCCTGCTGTACCTACATGCAAACTTTCAATGACTGATGTACCATGACACCCAGGTCTGGTGGCACCTCCAATTTTCCTAATCTGCTGCCATACAGATAATACTCTGCCCTCATGGTTTTGCCTCCGAAGTGCATAACCTGACCTGTATCCACATTATACTGCTTGTGCCATGCATTTGCCCACTCACCTAAATTTTAAACGGCAGCAAAAAAATGACTAAGAAAGCAATAAAGAAAGGAAAGATAGATTATGAAAGTAAACTTGCACAAAACATAAAAACAGATAGTAAAAGCTTTTACAGACATATAAAACGGAAAAGAGTGAGTAAAGTAAATGTTGGTCCCTTAGACGATGGGAAGAGGAATTTAATAATGGGAAATGTGGAAATGACTGACACCTTAAACAATTAATTTGCTTCGGTCTTCACAGTGGAAGACACAAAAACCATGCCAAAAATTTCTGGTCACAGGAATGTGAGAAGGGAGGACCTTGAGATAATCACTATCACTAGTGGGGTAGTGCTGGACAGGCTAATGGGACTCAAGGTAGACAAGTCCCCTGGTCCTAAAGTAATGCATCCCAGGGTATTAAAAGAGATGGCGTAAGTTATAGCAGATGCATTCATTATAATCTAGAAAAATGCTGTGGACTCTGGGGAGGTACCAGCGGATTGGAAAGCAGGTAATGTAACGCCTCTGTTTAAAAAAGGGGGCAGACAAAAGGCTGCTTAGTTTAACATCTGTAGTGGGGAAAATGCTTGAAGCTATCATTAAGGAACAACTAGCGGGACATCGAGATAGGAATAGTGCAATCAAGCAGAGGCAACTTGGATTCATGAAGGGGAAATCATGTTTAACTAATTTACTGGAATTCTTTGAGGAGATCACGAGCATGGTGGGTAGAGGTGTATCGATGCATGTGGTGTATTTAGATTTCCAAACGGCATTCGATAAGGTGCCACACAAAAGGTTACTGCAGAAGATAAAGGTACGTGGAGTCAGAGGAAATGAATTAGCATGAATAGAGAATTTGCTGGCTAACAGAAAGCAGAGATTCGGGATAAATGGGCGCTTTTCGGGTTGGAAATCGGTGGTTAGTGGTGTGCCACAGGGATCGGTGCTGGGACCACAACTGTTTACAATATACATAGATGACCTGGAAGAGGGGACAGAGTGTAGTGTAACAACATTTGCAGATGACACAAAGATTGTGGGAAAGCGGGTTCTGTAGAGGACACAGAGAGGCTGCAAAGCGATTTAGATAGGTTAAGCAAATAGGCTAAGGTTTGGCAGATGGAATACAATGTGGGAAAATGTGAGATCATCCACCTTGGAAAAAGAAACAGTAAAAGGGAATGTTATTTGAATGGGGAGAAATTACAACATGCTGAGGTGCAGAGAGACCTAGGAGTCCTTGTGCGTGCATCCCAAAAAGTTAGTTTGCAGGTGCAGCAAGTAACCAGGAAGGCGAAGGGAATGTTGACCTTCATTGCGAGAGGGATGGAGTACAAAAGCAGGGAGGTCCTGCTGCAGCTGTACAGGGTATTGGTGAGGCTGCACCTGGAGTACTGCGTATGGTTTTGGTCACTTTATTTAAGGAAGGATGTACTAGCTTTGGAGGGGGTACAGAGACGATTTACTAGACTGATTCTGGAGATGAGGGGGTTACCTTATGAATATAGATTGTGTAGACTTGGTCTTGACTCGTTGGAGTTCAGAAGGATGAGGGGTGATCTTATAGAAACATTTAAAATAATGAAAGGGATAGACAAGATAGCGGCATAGAGGTTGTTTCCACTGGTCGGGGAGACGAGAACTAGAGGGCACAGCCTGAAAATACGGGGGAGCCAAATTAAAGCCGAGTTGAGAAGGAATTTCTTCTTCCAGAGGGTTGCGAATCTGTGGAATTCTCTGCCCAAGGAAGCAGTTGAGACTGGCTCATTAAATGTATTCAAATCACAGATAGATAGATTTTTAACCTATAAGGGAATTAAGGGTTATTGGGAGCGGGCAGGTAAGTGGAGCTGAGTCAACGGCCAGATCAGCCATGATCTTGTTGAATGGCGGAGCAGGCTCGAGGGGCTCGATGACCTTACTCCTGTTCCTAATTGTTATGTTCTTATGTCCTTATGATCTAACCTGTCCAAGTCACCCTGCAGCCTCTTACCATCCTCCTCACAGCTCACACAGCCACCCAGCTTAGTGTATTCTGCAAACTTGGAGATATTAAACACAATTGCTTCATCTAAATCATTAATATATATTGTAAATATCTGGGGTCCCAGCACTGAGCCCCGCGGCACTCCACTAGTCACTGCCTGCCATTCTGAAGAGGACCCGTTCAACCCTATTCTCTGCTTCCGGTCTGCCAAAATGGTCTCTATCCACATCAATACATTACCCCCAATACCATGTGCTTTAATTTTGCACACCAATCTCTTATGTGGGACCTTGCCAAAATCCTTTTGAAATCCAAATACACCACATTCACTGGTTCTCCTGTGCCAAAGTCTATAAGTTACATCTTCAAAAAATTCTGGAATATTTGTTAAGCATGATTTTCCTTTCATAAATCAATGGCAAGTTGGACCCATCCTGTAACTTCTTTTGAAACATGATTTATTTCACTTTTAATAATTGATTCGAATATTTTCCCCACTACTGATGTCAGCCTGACCGGTCTATGAAGCCGCATTGTCTCTATTCTATCCCTCCTTTTTTAACAAGTGGTGTTATATTAGCTACCCTCTAGTCCATAGGAACTGATCCAGAGTAGATTGACTTTTGGGAAATGATCTCCAATGCATCCACTTTTTCTAGCACCGCTTCCTTAAGCACTCTGGGATGAAGACTATCAGGCCCCGGGGATTGATCCTCCTTAATTCCCATAAATTTCCCGAACACAATTTCCTGACTATTAACGATTTCCTTCAGTTCCTCTTTCTTGCTAAACCCGCAGTCCCCTAGTATTTCCGGAAGGTTATATGTATCTTCCTCCGTGAAGACAGAGCAAAGAGATTTGTTCACTTGGTCTGCCATTTTTTATTCCCCATTATAAATACACTTTATTCTGACTGCAAGGGACGAACATTTGTCTTCACTAATTGTTTTCTCATCACATATCTATAGAAGCTTTTGCAGTCAGTTTTTATTTTCCCAGCAAGCTTCCTCTCATACTCTATTTTGCTAGTCAGAGTAGGAATCGCAGGATAGCTCAGATGAATACATGGCTAGAGCAGTGGTGCAGCAGGGAGGGATTCAAATTCCTGGCGCATTGGAACCGGTTCTGGGGGAGGTGGGACCAGTACAAACCGGACGGTCAGCACCTGGGCAGGACCAGAACCAATGTCCTAGGGGGAGTGTTTGCGAGTGCTGTTGGGGAGGAGTTAAACTAACATGGCAGGGGGATGGGAACCAATGCAGGGAGAGAGAGGGAAACAAAATTGAGACAGAAGCGAAAGGCAGAATGAGATGTGTAAATGTGGAGGGCAGAGAAACCCAAGCCAAAAAACAAAAAGGGCCACTTTGCAGCAAAATTCTAAAGATTCTAAGTGCGTTAAAAAGGCAAGCCTGAAGGCTCTGTGTCTCAATGCGAGGAATATTCGGAATAAGGTGGACGAATTAACTGTGCAGATAGCAGTTAATGGATACCATGTGGTTGGCATCACAGAGACATTGCTCCAGGATGACCAAGGCTGTGAACTCAACATCCAAGGGTATTCAACATTTAGGGAGGATAGACAGAAAGGAAAAGGAGGCGGGTGGCATTGCTGGTTGAAGAGGAAATTAATGCAATTGTAACGAAATACATTCGTTTAGATGATGTGGAATCGGTATGGGTGGAGCTACGGAATACCAAGGAGCAGAAAACGCTAGTGAAAGTTATGTACAGACCTCCAAACAGTAGTAGTACTGTTGGGGAGGGCATCAAACAGGAAATTAGGGGTGCATGCAATAAAGGGGCAGCAGTTATCATGTGTGACTTTAATATGCATATAGATTGCGCTATCCAAACTGGAAACAAGACGGTGAAGGAGGATTTCCTGGAGTGCATAAGGGATGGTTTTCCAGACCAATATTCGGGGAACCTACTAGGGTGGAGGATATCTTAGACTGTATGTTGTGTAATGAGAGAGGATTAATTAGCAATCTCGTTGTGCGAAGCCCCTTGGGCAAGAGTGACCATAATATGGTGGAATTCTACATTAGAATGGAGAATGAAACAGTTAATTCAGAAACCATGGTCCCGAACTTTGAAGGTATGAGGTGTGAATTGGCTAGGATAGATTGGCGAATTATAATTAATGGGTTGACAGTGGATGGGCAATGGCAGACATTTAGAGACCGCATGGATGAGCTACAACAATTGTACATCCCTGTCTGGCGTAAAAATAAAAAAGGGAAGGTGGCTCAACCGTGGCTATCAAGGGAAATCAGGGATATAATTAAAGCCAAGGAAGTGGCATACAAATTGGCCAGAAATAGCAGCGAACCCGGGGACTGGGAGAAATCTAGAACTCAGACGAGGAGGACAAAGGGTTTGATTAGGGCAGGGAAAATAGAGTACGAGAGAAAACTTGCAGGGAACATTAAGACGGTCTGCAAAAGCTTCTATAGATATGTAAAGAGAAAAATATTAGCAAAGACAAACGTAGGTCACCTGCAGTCAGAATCAGGGAAAGTCATAACGGGGAACAAAGAAATGGCAGAACAATTGAACAAATACTTTGGTTCGGTATTCACTAAGGAAGACACAAACAAGCTTCGGGATATTAAGGCGTCAGAGGGTTTAGTAACAAGGAGGAACTGAGGGAAATCCTTATTAGTCGGGAAATTGTGTTGGGAAAATTTGTGGGATTGAAGGCCGATAAATCCCCAGGGCCTGATGGACTGCATCCCAGTGTACTTAATACGCTGGCCCTGGAAATAGCGGATGCATTGACAGTCATTTTCTAATATTCCATAGACTCTGGATCAGTTCCTATGGAGTGGGGGGTAGCCAATGTAACCGCACCTTTTAAAAAAGGAGGGCGAGAGAAAACAGGGAATAATAGACCGGTCAGCCTGACAACGTAATGGGTAAAATGATGGAATCAATTATTGAGGATGTCATCGCAGCGCATTTGGAAAGAGGTGACATGATAGGTCCAAGTCAGCATGGATTTGTGAAAGGGAAATCAGGCTTGACAAATCTGCTGGAATTTTTTGAGGATGTTTCCAGTAGACAGTAGAGTGGACAAGGGAGAGCCAGTTGATGTGGTGTATTTGGACTTTCAGAAGGCTTTCGACAAGGTCCCACACAAGAGATTAATGTGCAAAATTAAAGCACATGGGATTGGGGGTAGTGTGCTGACATGGATTGAGAACTGGTTGCCAGACAGGAAGCAAAGAGTCGGACTAAATTGGTATTTTTCAGAATGGCAGGCAGTGATTAGTGGAGTAGCGCAAGGTTCTGTGCGGGGGCCCCAGCTGTTTACATTGTACATTAATGATTAGACGAGGGGATTAAATGTAGTATCTCCAAATTTGCGAATGACACTAAGTTGGGTGGCAGTGTGAACTGCGAGGCGGATGCTATGAGGCTGCAGAGTAACTTGGATATGTTAGGTGAGTGGGCAAATGCATGGTAGATGAAGTATAATATGGATAAATGTGAGGTTATCCACCTTGTTCATAAAAACAGAGAGACAGACTATTATTTGAATGGTGACAGATTAGGAAAAGGGCACGTGCAACGAGACCTGGGTGTCATGGTACATCAGTCGTTAAAGGTTGGCATGCAGGTACAGCAGGCGGTTAAGAAAGCAAATGGCATGTTGATCTTCATAGCGAGGGGATTTGAGTACAGGTGCAGGGAGCTGTTACTACAGTTGTACAGGGCCTTGTTGAGACCACACCTGGAGTATTGTGTGCAGTTTTGTCTCCTAACTTGAGGAAGGACTATCTTGCTATTGAGGGAGTGCAGCGAAGGTTCACCAGACTGATTTCCGGGATGGCGGGACTGATATAGCAAAAAAGACTGGATCAACTTTGCTTGTATTCTCTGGAGTTCAGAAGATTGAGAGAGATCTCATAGAAACGTTTAAAATTCTGACGGGTTTAGACACGTTAGATGCTGGAAGAATGTTCCCAATATTGGGGAAGTCCAGAACCAGGGGTCACAGTCTCAGGATAAAGTGTAAGCCAATTAGGACCGAGATGAGGAGAAACTTCTTCACCCAGAGAGTGGGGAACCTGTGAAATTCCCTACCACAAAAAGTTGTTGAGGCCAATTCACTAAATATATTCAAAAAGGAGTTAGATGTAGTCCTTACTACTCGGAGGATCAAGGGGTATGGCACCAAAGCAGGAATGGGGTACTGAAGTTGCATGTTCGGCCATGAACTCATTTAATGGCGGTGCAGGCTCGAAGGGCCCAATGGCCTACTCCTGCTCCTATTTTCTATGTGTCTATGTTTCTATTCAAGCTAATGTCCTTCCTTAATATTGTGTTAATTCTCTCTTTAACCAGCAACGCTAAACCATCTCCTTTTCCTTTCTGTCTATCCTTCCTGAATGTTGAATACCTCTGGATGTTGAGTTCCCAGCCACGGTCACCCTGGAGCCATGTCTCCGTAATCATAATGATATCATATTCGTTTAAAGCTGCCTGCGCAGTTACTTCCTCCACATTATTGTAAATACTCCTCAAATTGAAGCACAGAGCCTTCTGGCTTGTCTTTTTAGCGCACTTTGCCCCTTTAGAATGTTGCTGTAATGTGGCCTTTTTTGATTTTGCCTTGGGTATTCCTGCTCTCCACTTTCACTTTTCATCTTTCTAGCTTTTGCTTCTGCCACCATTTTACTTCCCTTTGTCTCCCTGAATAGCTTCCCTTCCCCCTGCCATATTAGTTTAACCTCTCCCCAACAGCACTAGCAAACGCTCCCCCGAGGACATTGGTTCTGATCCTGCCCCCGGTTTGTACTGATCCCACATTCCCAACAACTGTTTCCAATGTCTCATTAATTTGAATCACTCCCTCCTGCACCACTCCTCAAGGCACTTATTCAAATTATCTATCCTGCCATTCCTACTCTGAATAGCATGTGGCAATGGTAGCAATCCTGAAATTACTACCTTTGAATTCCTACTTTTTAATTAAACTGCTAGCTCCCTAAACTCAGCTTGTAGGACCTCATCCCGTCTGTTACATATATCATTGTTACCGATCTATACCACGACAGCTGGCTGTTCACCCTCCCCTTCCAGAATGCGCTGCAGCCGCTCCGAGACATCCTTGACCCTTGCACCAGGGAGTCAGCAGAACAACCTGGAGTCTCGTTTTCGGCCCTAATAAGGCCAGTAATTTCACTTACAATAGAATCCCCTATCACTTTAGCTCTTCAACTCCTTTTCCTGCCCTCCTGTGCATCAGAGCCACCCCTGGTGCCGTGGACTAGTCTGCTGCTGCCTTCCCCTGATCAGTCATCTCCCCCAACAGTACCCAGGTGTATCTGTTTTGAAGGGAGATTCCTGGAGGGGATCCCTGCACTACCTTCCTTCCACTGCTCTTCCTGATGGTCACCCATTCCCGATCTGCCTGAGTGATCTTTAACTGCGGTGTGATCAACTCACTAAATGTGCTATTCACGACATCCTCGGCATCGCTGGTGTTCCAGAGTGAATCCATGCGCAGCTCCAGTGCCACAATGCGGTCTGTCAGGAACTGCAGCTGGATGCACTTCCCCCACATGTCATCGGCAGGGGCACTGGAAGCATCCCTGGCTTTCCATAAAGCACAGGAGGAGTATGCCACGGCTCTGGGCTCTCCTGCCATGATTTAATGATTAAATTACTTAATTTTGCCACAATGACAAAGTTTCTTACTACTAAGAAAAATTAAAAAAAGTAATGAAAAATAAAACTACTCACCGCTCAGCCAGCCAATCAATTGCCCTCTTGGCTGTGACGTCACACTTCGATTACCTTTTCGGTCTTTCTTACGTCTGACCCTGTTGCAGCTAACTGCTCGCTCCACCACGACTCCCGCTGATGCCCAGATTCCCGCTGGGCCTTAAGAGGCCTCTCCTCGCTCCTCCTCCGGCTTCTCGCTCCACCACCGACCGCCGAGAATTACTTGGAACCAATAAATATTCGCGATAATATGTTGGTAGTTTCTCTTACTATTGGTGAACAGGCTGGTGTTAAAAATGTAACTTTCTGTAATCAATAGTCAGTCGCCAACTGCTATCAGGTTTTTACCTGGCCTGTGTGTGAATTGCTCGTGCAAGTGCCTTTCCTAAGAACAGCCTGCACGACTAGGAATTTTATGTTGTCTCGGATGTAAGGGTGACTTTCCAGCGGATGGGGTCCTGTTTAGTGTATGAGTGAGGGGGGGGGGGTCCCTCAATAGATTCCTCACCTGCAATTTTTCCACAGTCATGCTTGCATGTGGCAAACACCGCAAGGTGTTCCTGAATTAGTTTTGCCACAGCTTAATTTTCCCCATGGAGGGTCATACTCATATGGTTTTTTAACAGAGTAAGCATCTGAAATATATATCACTCACGACTTATCTCTCAAACCCATCCAAACACAGTCCTGATTATAGTCCATCACAGACTATACTGATCCAACACATCAGACCCTATAATTCCCCTTCCGACGGGGGTGTCATCAGCATCGGTGCTGGGACCTTACAGGTGAGGCTTCCCAACTGAAGTTCAGTGGCCTCCCCTGTATACGCGGTGGTTGCATCACCGTTAAACCCTTTAATGCTCGTACAATCCTTGCCCCCGCTGATTGGCGTTCAGGGTATGGTGTGTCAATGATGATAATGGCTGAGCCAGTATCGATAATCATAATCTGCTGCCTGCCCTCTTTTAAGACAACAAGGAATACTGGTCTCCTGCTACCATCACGTCGGATCTCCAATTCCTACCAATCTTTGGGGCCGAACCCTGTCATAGGGTTGATCCTTGATTGGGTCTCTCTAATGAGTGTGCATCGGCGATTGTGCCCACCGGTAAATGATTGTGCATCCTCCCCATGTCAATTTGTGTTTGGATGAGGGTTATCAACTGATCCAATCGTTGATCTGTCCCAGAGACCTTTGATTCATCCTTTTTAGAAGGGTTAATGACTGAGCCAATTGTTATTCCATCCCAGAGGGTTTGGGGGCATCTCTCGGGAAGTATCTATGCGTTGCATCATAGTTCGATGCTGGTCTGGGTCTGCTGCAGTCTTTTGGTAAGTTTCCTACCTTCTTGCAATTAACGCACTGTCCCTTAAAGGGATAGGTTCGAGAGCCCTCCACCATTGTCACTGGTTTATTTGCAGTGGGCGGTGACTTCACATTTAGCTGGTCTTTTACCATCTTCCAGGCTATTTGAGATCTGGTCTCCATATCTGACCACTGATTGGTGGGCCTCATGGCTATGCCCAGGATGGTTTTACCTAAAGAGTGGAGATGGTACAGGAACATCGATTTAAATTGTTCCTGATTCTTTCCTTCTGTAACATTTAAAAAATAGGTGCAGAAGTATGCCATTCGGCCCTTCGAGCACCGACATTCAATAAGATCATGGCTGATCATTCCCTCAGTTCCACTTTCCTGCTTTCTCTCCATACCCCTGGATCCCCTTTGCCGTAAGAGCCATATCTAACTCCCAGTTGAATGTATCCAATGAACTGGCATCAACAACTCTCTGCGGCAGGGAATTCCACAGGTTAACAACTCATTGAGTGAAGACGTTTCTCCTCAGCTCAGTTCTAAATGGCCTGCCACTTATTCTAAGACTATGTACCCTGGTTCTGGACTTTCCCTACATCGGGAATATTCTACCCGCATTTAACCTGTCCAGTCCCATCAGAATCTTATATGTTTCTATCAGAACCCCTCTCATCCTTCTAAACTCCAGGGTATAAAGTCCCAGTTGATCCAGTCTCTCCTCATATGTCAGTCCAGCCATTCTGGAAACAATCTGGTGAACCTTCGCTGCACTCTGTCAATAGCAAGAATGTCCTTCCTCAGATTAGCATACCAAAACTGAACACAATATTCCACGTGAGACCTCACTAAGGCCCTGTATAACAGCATTAAGACCGCCCTGCTCCTATACTCTAATCCCCAGCTTTGAAGGTCAAAATACCATTTGCCTTCTTCACCGCCTGCTGTATCTGCATGCCAACTTTCATTGACTGATGAACCATGACTCCCAGGTCTCGTTGCACCTGCCCTTTTCCTAATCTGCCGCCATTCAGATAATATTCTGCCTTCGTGTTTTTGCCCCCAAAATGGATAACCTCACATTTATCCATATTATACTGCATCTGCCCACTATCAGGCCCCGGGGATTTATCGGCCTTCAATCCCAACAATTAACATCTCCAAGTCACCCTGCAGTCTCTTAGCGTCCTCCTCACAGCTCACACTGCCACCCAGTTTAGTATCATCTGCAAATTTGGAGATATTACACTCAATTCCTTCATCTAAATCATTAATGTATATTGTAAAAAGCTGGGGTCAGCACTGAGCCCTGCGGCACTCCACTACTCACTGCCTGCCATTCTGAAAAGGACCCACTTATCCCGACTCTCCGATTCCTGTCTGTCAACCAGTTCTTCATCCATGTCAGTACATTACACCCATTACCGTGCGCTTTGATTTTGCACATCAATCTTTTGTGCGGGACCTTGTCAAAAGCCTTTTGAAAGTCAAAATACACCACATCCACTGATTCTCCCTTGTCCACTCTACTAGTTACATCCTCAAAAAATTCCAGAAAATTCGCCAAGCATGATTGCCCTTTCATAAATCCATGCTGACTTGGTCCGATCCTGTCACTGCTTTCCAAATACGCTGTTATTTAATGCTTAATGATTGATTCCAACATTTTTCCTACTACTGATGTCAGGGTAACTGGTCCATAATTACCCATTTTCTCTCTCCCTTTTTAAAAAAGAGATTTTACATTAGCTACCCTCCAGTCCATAGGAACTGATCCAGAGCCAATGAATTATTGGAAAATGACCACCAATCCATACACTATATCTCGGGTCACATCCTTACGTTCTCTGGGATGCAGACTATCAGGCCCCGGGGATTTATCGGCCTTCAAACCCATCAATTTCCCTAACACAATTCCGTGCCTAATAAGGATATCCTTCAGTTCCTCCTTCTCACTAGACCCACTGTCCCCTAATAAATTCGGAAGGTTATTTGTGCCTTCCTTCGTGAAGACAGAACCACAGTATTTGTTCAATGGGTCTGCCATTTCTTTGTTCCTCGTTAAAAATTCACCTGAATCCGACTGCACGGGACCTAAGTTTGTCTTCATAATCTTTTTCTTTTCACATATTTATAGAAGCTTTTGCAGTCAGTTTTGATGTTCCCTGCAAGCTTCCTCTCGTACTCTATTTTGCCCTTCTTAATTAAACCCTTATTCTTCCTTGTTGACTTCTAAATTTCTCCCAATCCTCAGTTGTTTTATCAAGCCAAATTATATGCTTCTACCTTGGCTTTAACACTATCCTCAATTTCCCTTGTTAGCCATGGTTGAGCCAGCTTCCCAATTTTATTTTTACTCCAGACAGGGATGTACAATTGCTGAAGTTCACCCATGTGACCTTTAAATCTTTGCCATTGCCTATCCACCATCAACCCTTTAAGTATAATTTGTGGGTGCATAGTCATGGGTAAGTTCACAGATATTGTTCAGTCGATTGCTGGAGGCTCTCGGGCTCTCTTCTGGGCGCTGATTGTTCTGATTAAGCAGAGCCACTAAGTTCAAGTTTCGGATCCCGAAATGGTTTAGGATCTCTGTCTTTTTTTTTCGTAGCCAATCTTTCCAATTCTTTGTCAAATCACAAACGCCAGAGGTCACCTTGCACAGATCAAGGATCACTCTGCGCCAATGCTCTTAGCCAAAAGACCGAGAGCCACTGCACCGTTCCTGGAAGTACTGCAATACCAGGTTCGTGCCATGGAGGTGGATGGGTCAGGTCCCCCACACTCCTCAGTGGAGGTGGATGGGTCAAGCCACCCCACCCACCTCCTTCTTTACATCGGCCACTGCACCAGCCTGCAGGGCTGATTCTGGCAAATTATCTTTTATGGAATTGGAACAGGCCAAGATGAGAACTCGTATTAAGTCTCTCTCTTCCAATTCGGGGTGACCCCTCCTGAAATTTCCCCACCTCCTATTAATTTCCAGTGGGTCGTCCCCATCATTAATGGGCCCCAACTAATGGCTACATGCCATGGTGTTAGCTCCAGATATGGGCCATGAGTCGCTATGGATATTGCTGATGTGAACATTGCAGTGAAAATATGTGGTTACTACGGCTATGATTCGCTCTTGTGTCTCCAAAGTTTCGCATTGTACACCACCATCCTGGGGACTATACAGACTTCCTTCCTCTTCCCAATCTGTTTTCCCCTCTTCCTCTTCTGCTGTCTCTGTTATGGCTCCCCATGTTACTGTGGATACCAGGGCCTGCTGCTCCCCTAACTTACTTTGAAGCCTCGCTATTTCTAGTTGGCACTTGGACTACTCTGCCTCTCTATGTGGCTTCTTAATTACTTCCCTTCATGCTCCCCTAGCATCTTCTAACTTTTGCTGGAGCCCCAGTGTTCCCAATATTATTTTTTTTAACTCTGTTTAGTTTTCATTTGCTTCAACAACTGCTGCGGTATTTAAATTTTACAGGCTTTCTAGTTGTAGCAATGACGCTACCTGTTCGGCCCCACTTTATATTTACCTAATGATTTTGGTTTAATTGACAAATTTCTTGTCTTAACTGCTGTATTTCTCCCTTTTTAACAGCTTCACAAGTTGGAGGCCTTCTGCCTTTTGTTGTTTTATACCTAAACTCACTTTTTTTTTCAGTTGATTCTATTTTACGTGCAATTATTTTAAATCCAGTAACTCTTTTTCTATGTTTGTCCTTTTTTCTTTGACACTTTGAATCTCTTTTACTTGTAGTTCTTTTAAATCTTGTATCAAGTTGGTTTCTTGCCTCATTAATTCCTCATCTATCGGGGCACAATAAAATCTGCTGAATGCGAAGAGACGATTTGCCCGTTTTGGCCTTAACTCCCCTTGATCTACTTTCTCCTGGATAAATGCCACGAGCTCCCCAAAGGACACATATTGCCCCTTACGGATGTACCGTGCTTGTGCCTGTAACTCTTCTATATCCTTTATGGGTAAATTTTTGGATAACTTCTCCTGATAAACTATCTCAACATTTTTTTTGTTGGCTTGCTGTTCATGCCTGATTCCTTCATCCTGTGTCTTTTGAATTTAACTATTGGTTAAATAATTCCAACTATCGAGATGACTGCTCCTTAAGACGCAACTTCTCCCACTCCATTTAACCGTTTATAGTTTATATTCGCAACACAGTTTAGAAACGCAACACTCGAAATTTCCAATTGTTGAAAAGGACAATGAAAAGCTGTCTCGCCAGATCACGGACCAGCCCCAATGTTGTAAGATATATAAATCTTTGACGTTAAATTGACAGGGAAACTGATTCTTTTAAAACAATTTGGAATAGTTTATTAAACACACAGATGTGCACACCTATCAGCAGTCGTCAGCTATCCTACCGCTCGATTGAGTTACATTAGATTATAATAAGGTAAACTTTACTTTCTTCTGCCTGGTTGCTGTTTGGGCTGCTCTAGAGAGAACAGTTTGCCGTGTGCTCAGAAGAGATGGAGAGGAGCTAGCAGTCTTTGGCTTGACTTATTATATGCCTTAAGTCCATTGTTTTTCTGGCCGCCTCAGGATTGTATCTTGGTTCCAGGGCCGTTGCTGATTGGCTTCTCCTCTTCGATGTGTCTGCCTGAATGGCCGGTGCCGTTCCTTGATTAGATTAATGGCTTTCCAATCCTTTATTCCATTAAGCTCCGTCCAGCCAGAAGACAATATACAAACAGAACATGCTGGAAGTCATTTTATCTCGTTCAAAACTGTCTTGTCGCATAATCTCATCTTTTAACATTTTTACATATATTTGCAGAAGAAATGTTTTCATTAATAAACATTTTTATTCTTACACTCAGGTCCACTTCTCCCAAAACATTTTATTCCCTTATCCGTCAAAAATCTCTATGTCCGCCTTAAATATATTCAATGACCCAGCCTCCACAACTCTGTGGGGCATAGAATTACAGAGATGTACAACCCTCTGGAAGAAGATATCCTCCTCATCTCAGTTTTAAATGGGTAGCCCCTTATACTATGCCTCACACTTTTAGTTTCCTATGTGAGGGGAAAATCATCTCTGCTTGTACATTGTCGATCCTGTCATTATCCTATATGTTTCAATAAGATCACCTCACATTCATCTGAACTCCAGTGAGTATAATCCAAACATACCCAACCTATTTTCATAAGTCAACCCCTCATCTCCGGAATCAACTTTGTGAACCTTATCTGTACAACCTTCAATGCAAGTATGTAGCGCCTGAAATATGGAGACCAAAACTGTACGCAGCCCTCCAAGTTTTACCTCACCAATACCCCATACTATTGTAGCAGGACATCCCTGCTATTGTACTCCATCAACCTTGCAATAACGGCCAACGTTCCATTTGCAGCCTTGATTAATTGTGGTATCTGCATACTAGCTTTTTGTGTTTCATGCACAAGGACTATCAGGTCCCTCTGTACTGCTGCACTTCGCAATTTTTCTCCATTGAAATTATTATTTGCTTTTCCCACACATTTTATATAATCTGCAAATTTGGCTCCATTATGCACGGTCCATTCATCCAAGTCCTTAATATAGATTGTAAATATTTGAGGATCCAGCACCAATCTCTGCGGCACCCCACTAGTCATTGTTTGCCAACCGGATAATGACCCATTTACACACACTGTCTGTATTCTCTTAGTTAGCCAATCCTCTGTCCATGCTAATATATTACCCGCAACCCCGCAAATATTTTTCTTGTGCAGCAACCTTTTAAGTGCACATTATCGAATACACTCTGGAAATCTAAATACACCAAATCCATTGGTTTCCCCTAATCCACTCTGCTCATTACATCATCAAAGAACTCCAGCAAATTTGTCAAATATGATTCCCTTTCGTAAAACCACATTGACTCTGCTTGATTCTATCATGCGTTTCTGAATAATGGTCTCCAACATTTTCCTAACTGGTCTCCTTCCTTTAAAAACTCCAGGGAATTTTGGTATATTACACAATGTATAAACCCTATCTGCAGCCACTTATTTTAAGACCTTAACGATGCAAGCCATCAGTTCCAGCAGAATTTTCAAACGTTAGTGCAATTATTTTACCAAGTACTACATCATTAGATCTTTAGTGATAGTGATTGTTTTAACTGCCTCCCTCCCTATAGTTCCTCGATTAACCACTATTGATTTTATTTTTAGTGCCTTCTACCGTGAAGACCGATACAACATGTTTGTTGAAAGTTGTTGCCATTTCCGTGTGTTCCATTACTGAATTCCCAGCCTCATCGCTAAGGGACCAACATTTACTTCAGGCAATCTATTCCTTTTTATGTACATGTAGAAACTCTTACCATCTCATTTCATGCTAGGTTAGTTTCATAAACTATTTTACCTATCTTTCTTACTTTTTTAGTCTTTGTTGGCTTTTAAATGGTTCCCCATCCTCTGGCCTCCCACTAATCTTGATCACTTTGTATGCCCTTGTTTGCTAGTTGATCCCATCACATCTTTCCCACCCGCTCCCCATAACCCTTGCTTCGTAAAATTAGAGAAATTCACAGCAAGGAGTGAAGCCATTTCGGCCCATCGTTTCTGTGCCGTCTAACCAGAGGTATATCCAGCCTTATCCCATTTTCCAGATCTTGGTCAGTAGCACAGCAGGTTACAGGAGTTCAAAGTGCACATCTGTAAGGCAGACAAATAGAAGACAGATAGTTGGTCAGAACACAATGCTGAATGTAGTGAACCAATCAGTATTTGGAGGTTCTGTGAAATAATTGCCTATGTATTTAACACTTGCTTATGTAGGTATAGCACACATATAACATGTTAAAACTGTATGGTTAACCTTAGTAGCACTTAACAAAACAGCCGAAAGCAGCAGTGACAAATTTTGTTGATAAGTCTCTGAGGAAGAGATAAGAAAACCAGTATTTTGCGAAGAGTTACTTCAGGCCACGTTTCGACAGTGGCAAAGTGCAAATCATAGAACAACTTAATTAACATACGATGGGAGATGGACATTTGCATGTACCACTCAGAGCCAGTCGGATAGAAACAGAAACATAGAAAATAGGTGCAGAAGGAGGCCATTCGGTCCTTCGAGCCTGCACCACCATTCAACATTATCATGGCTGATCATGCAACTTCCTTCAATCTCTCCATACGTCTTGTTCTCTTTAGCAGTAAGGGTCACTTCTATATCCGATAATATCTCTAACGAACTAGCCTCAACAACTTTCTGTTGTAGAGAATTCTATAGGTTCACAATTCTCTGAGTAAAGAAGTTTCTCCTCATCCGGGGACTAATGGCTGACCGCTGATCTTTCGGTTGTGACCCCTTTTCTGGACATCCCCAACATCGGGAACATTCTTCCTGAATCTAACCTGTCTAACCCGGTGAGAATGTTATATGTTTATAAGAGATCTCTACTCATTCTTCTAAATTCCAGTAGATATAAGCCTAGTCGATCCTGTCTTTCTTCATCTGTCAGTCCTGCCATCCCGGGAAACAGTCTGGTGATCCTTCGCTGCACTCCTTCAATACCAATAATGTCCTTCCTCAGTTAGGAGAACAAGCTGCACACAATACTCAAGGTGTGGTATCACCAAGGCCCTGGACAATTGCAGTAAGACCTCCCTGCTCGTTTACACAAATCCCATCACTGTGAAAGCTAGCAAGAGTTAACAAATGAATGTAACTCCGCTGATAGTAATAGAACTATCGTTGATTTTCTGGAGCGTTGCTTCTCTCCAAAACCTCTATCAATTATATGTGAAACCTCTTGTAATTTGAGGTTCGACAATTGAAACCTCCCTTGCATTTGCTCGAAATAAAGCTGGTTGAACCAAAGATTTTGTTTGTTAAATTCCGTGGTCGTCACACGGAGGGCAATGGGCGAGGTGTCGATTATCTATAGCAGGTAGTACGCTACGAGAAGAGAATTCAAGCCTTGTAGAACAAAGTTATAGCGAACCACGGAAGGATGAAAACCAAGGTTGGGGATAGGTGTATTGCCTGAAAAAGAAGCACTACAACTTAAAAGGGGTGTAGGCCCCCAGGATGTTTAGGAAAACTGGCCTGTGGGATAAAATGAAGAAGAAGTGGGGGTTGGGGCGTTCTCTGATATTTGGACCAAAAGTGTACCGGGCATAAATGCTAGCCCAAAAGACAAAAAATGAAACTGACACTTCCAGTCAGAGTAACCAGATTAGGGAGGATTACAGTACTGTTATTTCGGCTGCACATTAGAGGAATCCAAAAGCTTGATAATAGTACACGGAATCTGGTAGATGGGTAAACATACCCAGATGAAAATGTTTTTGCGATTTTCTTATTTAGTTTGAATTAATACATTCACAGAGACACAAGCCCTCTGTGTAAAATGTCTGTTAGATACAAAATCTAATTTGAAGAAAGGTGATAAGATTTTAAAAGAGATATAAGACCTCTATGTTGATAATATTTTTAATTACGAAAAAGGAGATTTAAATTCCGGATTTGATAACCTTTTCAAAATGGATGTTCTTGTCGAGGCAAAGCCCCGAACTGTCTAAACGAGCAGGATAACGAGGAGAAAAGATCATAGCTATGCAAACTCAGCAAAGGAAGGAAATAGAATTGGAAATTAGAAAATATGATGCTACACAGGACAATTTTTTTTTTAAATGGTACCGGCACAGAAGTTTTAGCTTTTGTGTCGAGAGAAATAAAACACAATTTTTGCTCAGTGAATGGCGCCTTAAAAAATGAAATGCAAGAATGTATATAGCTTGTGTGAAAATGTAAAAGTGTGCCAGCTTCACTGATTGTTTTGACTGTGAATAACAGAGCCAAGTACAATAAGACACAATTGCCAGTACTTTATTTTAAATGGGATTTCAGTAAACAAAATAGCTATTAAAAATGTGTGGTCTTGTTTTCAATCAATTAAATAAAACTTTGTCAAGTATTTGAGTTACAAGTTTAGAAACAATTGGAGTTTAATTTAAAATGCCGTGTTTCCCGATGAGAATGGTTTATTTAACGCTAACGGAGCTTTACTAATGATTGCTGCTGATTTAACGGATTCCTAATTTCTAAGCAAGTTTTGAAGGCACAAAGACATGGAAAAATATTCTGATATTGGGAAAGGTTTAAAAAATTTAGCGAAGCCACGTAATGATGTCACGGCTATTTAAAAACCTCTAAAGGGTTTAACCCTTTCCATTGACAACTGTTTTATAGTGGACATGATTAATTTGGGTTTCTTAATAAAATAAATTAAAAAGCAAGTATGAGAAACAGCAGACTCACCTGACAGACACAGGGAATGATGAGAAAGTCAGAATAAGAATAGATACTCTAACAAAACAAAATCAAGAGTTAGAAGCGAAGATAAATAAGCTGGAAGAGATAAAAGATGGGACCGGACGGATAGTGCAGTGTGCAGCCGTAGCACCATCACCTACGGCAATAACGCTGATATACCCCAAGGTGGGTAAGTTTAGTCCAAAAACCCAACATAAGAGTAAACCAGATTGGGAAAAAGTGGCCGATAACGAGTGCAGAGTAAAGTGGCCCCTGACAGATAATAATGGCTACCCATCAGCGGCGCTGATAGGCACTTCTACAATTCTCACCAAAGGACGTAGAGCATCCCACATTACCATACAGGAGGTATCACTCAGCCCACAGGAGCGACAGATTCTATTGAATGATTTACCAAACCCTAAATCAAATAGTAGGATTACAGAATTCTGGTAAAAGGTGGAAGAACTGTTGGACGCCCATAACCTAACCTATAGCAGACATTCACAAACTGGTAAAAGACAAAACGGGTCCGATATTTTGGCACAAAGCAACACCAGAGATATAAAATGATGAATGGCAGAATAGGGGATTCATAGAAACATAGAAACATAGAAAATAGGTGCAGGAGTAGGCCATTTGGCCCTTTGAGCCTGCACCACCATTAAATGAGTTCACAGCTGAACATGCAACTTCAGTACCCCATTCCTTCTTTCTTGACATACCCCTTGATCCCCCTACTACTAAGGACTACATCTAACTCCTTTTTGAATAGATTTAGTGAATTGGCCTCAACAACTTTCTGTGGTAGAGAATTCCACAGGTTCACCACTCTCTGGGTGAAGAAGTTTCTCCTTGTCTCGGTCGTAAATGGCTTACCCCTTATCCTTAGACTGTGACCACTGGTTCTGGACTTTCCCAACATTGGGAACATTCTTCCTGCATCTGACCTGTCCAGTCCTGTCAGAATTTTAAACGTTTCTATGAGATCCCGTCTCATTCTTCTGAAATCCAGAGAATACAAGCGCAGTTGGTCCAGTCTTTCTTGATATGTAAGTCCCGCCATCCAAGGAATCAGTCTGGTGAAACTTCACTGCACTCCCTCAATAGCAAGAATGTCCTTCATCTAGTTAGGAGACCAAAACTGTACACAATACTCCAGATGTGGCACTCACCAAGGCCCTGTACAACTGTAGTAACACCTCCCTGCCCCTGTACTCAAATCCACTCGCTATGAAGGCCAACATGCCATTTGCTTTCTTAATCGCCTGCTGTACCTGCATGATAACTTTCAATGACTAATGTACCATGACACCCAGGTCTCGTTGCACCTCCACTTTTCCGAATCTGTCACCATTCCAATAATAGTCTGTTTCTCTGTTTTTACCACCAAAGTGGATAACCTCACATTTATCCACATTATACTTCATCTGCCATGCATTTGCCCACTCACCTAACATATCCAAGTCACACTGCAGCGTCATATCATCCTCCTCACAGCTCACACTGCCACCCAACTTAGTGTCATCCGAAAATTTGGAGATACTACATTTAATCCCCTCGTCTAAATCATTAATGTAAAATGTGAACAGCTGGGGCCCCAGCACAGGACCTTGCGGTACCCCACTAGTCACTGCCTGCCATTCTGAAAAGTAAACATTTACTCCTACTCTTTGCTTCCTGTCTGCCAACCAGTTCTCAATCCACGTCAGCACACTACCCCCAATCCCATGTGCTTTAACTTTGCACATTAATCTCTTCTGTGGGACCTTGTCGAAAGCCTTCTGAAAATCCAAATACACCACATCAACTGGTTCTCCCTTGTTCACTCTACTGGAAACATCCTCAAAAATTCCAGAAGATTTGTCAAGCGCGGATCTAGCAAATATGCAAAGACTCCAATTCTTCAAATAGGGGATGGAAGAGTGCTGAGGACCAATCAGAACAAATTGGAGTCGGATACAGAACGTGACTGAAAATGCAGGCGTAAGTGTAGGGGACTACGGGGAACGAAAGTGGATTGAATACAAATAAATCTCCGGGGCGAATGACCCAGAGAAAAATGATGTAACATTACATCAAAAGATAATTAAGTTTGGATTGACGGGAGGGGAGGACTAAAATGAAACTTTGGAATGGGCAGAACATGTTGGAGAGGTAAATTTAGAACAAAGGGAGAACATTTTAATGGCCTGGATCCAGAACATAACATATTCACCATGCTTGATATAATACATGGATTTTGGGCTATACCATTAGACAAAGAGTCCCAAGGGAAATGTGCCTTCACCGTAAAGGGGAGACATGAACCAGAGTGCCACAGGGATTCCATAATAGCCCGAGCATATTTCATCGAGTAATGCCGGTGATCTTTGAACCAGTAGATGTAGGTGAAGGTAGCATCCTTTTGCAGTATGTGAATGATAATCTTATAGCCTCCAGCACATAACAAGATGTACTAGTTCTAACTACACTACTGTGCTAGGACGTCTACAGAGTGCGTGATTAAAAGTAAATCCTAGGAAGGTGCAGATAGGAAGGAGCGAAGTAACATATCGAGGTAACATAATATCACAAGGGAAGAGACAGATGCCTGAGGACAGACAGAGAGCAATTCAATCAATGCCCAGGCTAGGAACCGTGAAAGGGGTCAGGCAGGTACTAGGTCTATTCAACTTTTGCAGAAACTTTATTCCCGAACATGCCGAGATGGCCTAACCTATACAGAACCTAGTTAAAGGAGGGAAACACTCCAAAGAGCCAGTAAACTGTGGCCCAGATCAAGAAACTGCATTTGTGCGGTGAAAACAAGCTCTCACAAGTGCTCCAGCCCTGGGTCTACGCGACCACAATAGGCCATGTAACGTCTATACCTGTCAAAGTACTGATCGTTAAAACACGGTAGTGCCTCAAGTACATGAGGACAGACATCGACCAGTGGCATTTTACTCAGATAAACTGCAATCTGTAGCCGCAGAACTGTCTAGGTGCGTTGCAGATATAGACTGTGTGGCGTATTAATGTCAGGCATTATTTTACATACCCAGCATACCTTATTAATATTGCTTAACACAGAAAAGCTAAAACCGGTATCCAACACGTGAAGGGCTAGCCGGAAAGCAATGCTCTTACCACACACCCCCGCCCACCCAAACCGGACGTTAACAATAAAATACAACCCTGCAGGATGGATCATTACGCTGGGAGACGAACATCAGTATAGCCCGACATGAGAAGACGAGGCAAGTATTCAGGTTTGAGGAGGCAGACATGGATCAATGCGTAGGTGGGTCCCGGCGCTATAACAACGGAACAGCATGGACGGGATGGGCAGTGGTAGATATCAGCACACGGGTAAGAAGCGAAGGACGGCTAGAAGGGGTCTTTCAGCTCAAGTGGTTGAATTGGTGGCTCTCACCAAGGCTCTGAGGCTGGCTGACGGAAAAACTTGCAGAGAGAGGAAAAGGAGGGGTGGGATCAGAGAGTAGCCCAACAAAGGACCGCCATGCTATGGAGGACAGATAGGAATTTATACGACGGGTATGTCCATACAGGTCGAACCAACATGAAAAGCTCGATGTTCCGATGCTGCTGGTGGAAGGGAATGGGTAGAGATATAGAGGACCACTGTAGAAGGTGAGTGACATGCGCAAAAATACAACTCAGGGAGGATAGTAAAGGTCAGAGTGGGTCATCAGCCCCCGACAGGAAGGATCCTGGGAAAACTTAGTTAGATTTTACTGGACCATTACCCAGCAACGAGGGGAAGACATACTGCCTAGTTATAACACCCCGCTGCGGAATGCCAGTACAGCTGGACTCAGATCAAGGTACACACATCAAAAATAATATAATGAAACAGGCCTTGGCTTTACTCGGGATTAAGCAAAAATATCCCATTTCATCCGGAATCTGCCGGAATGGGGGAACGAATGAATCATACCTTAGAAGCGGTTCTAGCCGAGGTTTTCGAATAGACTGGAAATGGTTGGGTATTTTGAAGGGTCCACGATTGAACCCTCCCTTGCATTTGCTCGAAATGAAGCCAGTTGATCCGAAGGTTTTGTTTGTTTAATTTCGTCGTTGTTAGAAGGAAGTCTATGGGCGATGTCTCGATTACCTATATCAGGTAGTCCTCCCCGAGGGAGAGAAGCCTTCCTTTTACTCCACAAGTATCATTCAAGTACTTTTTAAAAGTTGTGAGGGTTGCTGCCTCGACCACCAGTTAAGGCAGTGATTTCCAGACCCCCACAACTCCCCTGTTGAAGACATTTCCCCTCAAGTCGCCTGTAAACCAATCTGTCTATCAATTACTTTACATTCATGTCCCCTTGTTGTTGACCCTTCTGCTATGTGAAATAAGCCCTTTCTATCCACTTTATCTTGGCGCCACATGATTGTATAATCCTCAAATGAGTTCTCCCCTCGGCCTCCTCTGTTCCAAGGAGGACAAACCCAGCCTTTCCAATATGTCCTCATAGCTAAGATTCTCCACGCCCGGAAACATCCTGGTTAATTTCCTCTGTACCTTCTCCAGTGCAATCACATCCTTCCTGTAATGTGGTGACCATAAATGCTTGCGGTACTCTAGCTGTGGCATAACTAGTGTTTTATACAGCTCAAGCATAACCCTCTTGTATTCTGTGCCTCGGTGAATAAAGACAAGCATTCCGTTTGGCTTCTTAACCAACTTATCTACCTGGCCTGCTGCTTTCAGGGATTTGTTGATATGTACTCCAAGGTCCCTATGGCCATCTACACTTCTCAATAACCTACCATATAATGAGTATTCTCTTTCGTTCTTAGCCCTCCCCAAGTGAATTTCCTCACACTTCTCAGTTTTAATTAACATTTGGCACTGTTCATCCCACCTGACAAGTTAATTGCTATCTTCCTTCAGCTTTGTTCTTCATTATCAATCATATAGTTGATTTTAGTACCATCTGCAAACTTCTTATACATATCCATTATATTCAGGTCTATAGATTATCTTGTCATTCAAATATCTGTCTATCTCCACCTTAAAAATATTCAAAGCCGTAGCGTACACAGCTCCCTCGTGTGAAGAATTCCAAAGATTCACGAACCTCAGAAGAAATTCCTCCTTATTTATGCCTTAAATGGTGGATAGATAACCAGCCCAACGCAAAAATGGTTATCCAATACTTAAAGATGCGCAGTTTCCAGCAGGCACAGAGGAGAGTGATCAGGACAGAAACTGTGGGTTATTTGCACTCACAGCCCCAGGTCATTGAGGCCATTTTATATTCCAAATGCTAACCCCATGCAGGCCGTGAAGTGTGCTGGATTCCTGCCAAACCAGGGCGGTGCTTTACGACAAACCCTCTCCAGCTGCAAGTAGTGTCACTGGTAAAGTATTTAGATTCTGTACCTGGACTCAATCATAACACTGCACATTTCACTCAGTATTCAATCAGACAGCTGCTTTTGCTCTCAATCTGAAGTATATGAAGTGTTTTCACTTGATTACAGCAAACTCAGTGACGATTGTGATTCTGTCTGGAGGAGGGTGTGGTCTTTCCGAATGTGCCAACCGTCACCTGATGGCCGTGCTTATGGCGCATCTACTGGTCGTAATCACTGAACTGATATTCAGGCAGATTCCTATTCGATATCTTCACCAATTTTTCAGGTGTACGATTAAAGTGTGTAATGTCCACGCTATCCTGCATTACACAGTCACAGACTGTTCTGTTTAGTTGACCGTCAATTTCACCGTTGATCAATTTGTAGCCATTTGTTTGCAATAGTTAAAAATAAAATATTGCACCGAATAAACGGCGACAGTGGTTCTACATAGAAACATAGAGACATGGAAAATTGCTGCAGGAGTAGGCACTTCAGACCTTCGAGCCTGCACCACCATTCAAAAAGATCATGGCTGATCATTCAGCTCAGTACCCCTTTCTTGCTTTCTCTCCATACCCCTTGATCCCATTAGCCACAAGGGACACATCTAACTCCCTTTTCAATATATCTAACAAACTGGCAGCAACAACTTTCCGTGGTAGAGAATTCCACAGGTTCACAACTCTGAGTGAGGAAGTTTTTCCTCATCTCAGTTCTAAATGGCCTACCACTTATCCTAAGATGTGTTCCCTGGTTCTGGGCTTACCGAACATCGAGAACAAGCTACCCGCATCTTACCTGACCCGTCCTGTCAGAATCTTGTACGTTTCCAAGAGATCACCTCTCATCCTTCTGGGCTCCAGTGTAAATGGGCCCAGTTGTTCAAGTCTCTCCTCATATGTCAGTCCCGCCATCCTGGAAATCAGTCTGGTGAACCTTCGCTGCACTCCCTCAATAGCAAGAACCTTCCTCAGATTAGGAGACCAAAACTGCACACAATATTCCAGGTGAGGCCACACGAAGTCCTCGTACAACTGCAATAAGACCTCCCTGCTCCTATACTCAAATTCCCTAGCTATGAAGGCCAACATACTATATGCCTTCATCACTGCCTGCTGTACCCGCATGCCAACTTTCAATGGCTGATGAACCATAACACCCAGGGCTCACTGCACCTCCCCTTTTCCTTATCTGCCACCATTCTGATAATAATCTGCCTTGGCGTTTTTGCCCCCAAAATGGATAACATCACATTTATCTATATTATACTGCATCTGCCATGCATTTGCCCACTCACCTAACCTGCCTAATTCACCCGTGATGCCTCTTAGCGTCACCCTCGCAGCTCACACCGCCACCCAGATTATTGTCATCTGTAAACTTGGAAAGGTTACACTCAATTCCTTCATCCAAATCATTGCTGTATATTGTAAAGTGCTGGGGTCCCAGCACTGAGCCCTGCGGCACTACACTAGTCACTGCCTGTCATTCTGAAATGGAGCCGTTTATCCCGACTCTCTGCTTCCTGTCTGCTAACCAGTTCTCTATCCACGCCAGTATATTACCCCCAATACCATGTGCTTTATTTTGCACACCAATCTCTTGTTTGGGACCTTGTCATAAGAACATAAGAAACATAAGAACAAAAGAATTAGGAACAGGAGTAGGCCATCTCGCCCCTCGAGCCTGCTCCGCCATTCAACAAGATCATGGCTGATCTGGCCGTGGACTCAGCTCCACTTACCCGCCCGCTCCCCATAACCCATAATTCTCTTATTGGTTAAAAATGTATCGATCTGTGACTTGACTACATTCAATGAGCCAGCCTCAACTGCTTCCTTGGGCAGAGAATTCCACAGATTCACAACTCTCTGGGAGAAGAAATTCCTTCTCACCTCGGTTTTAAATTGGCTCCCCCGTATTTTGAGGCTGTGCCCCCTAGTTCTAGTCTCCCCAACCAGTGGAAACAACCTATCTGCCTCTATCTTGTCTATCTCTTTCATTATTTTAAATAATTCTATAAGATAACCCCTCATTCTTCTGAACTCCAACGAGTAAAGACCCAGTCTACTCAATCTATCATCATAAGGTAACCCCCTCATCTCCGGAATCAGCCTAGTGAATCATCTCTGTAACCCCTCCAAAGCTAGAATATCCGTCCTTAAGTAAGGTGACCAAAACTGCACGCAGTTCTCCAGGTGCGGCCTCATCAATACCCTGTACAGTTGTAGAAGGACCTCCCTGCTTTTGTACTCCTTCCCTCTCGCAAAGAAGCCTTTTGAAAGTGCAAATACACCACATCCACTGGTTCTCCCTTGTCCAACCCTATTAGTTACATCCTCAAAAAATTCCAGAAGATTTGTCAAGCATGATTTCCCTTTCATAACTCCATGCTGACTTGGACCGATCCTGTCATTGCTTTCCAATTGCGCTGTTATTTCATCCTTAATAACTGATTCCATCATTTTCCCCACTACTGATGTCAGGCTAACCCCTCTATAATCACCTGCTTTCTCTCTCCCTCCCTCGGAACAGTAAGTGTGCTTTTCTGTGTAATAAACATTTTATGGTACTTTGGGTAAGGAAGTACACATCAGATTTCCAATACACCCTGGTTTTGTTATGTAGGATTTAAATGTATTGAGTCACAGATGTGTACAGTAATTGAAACAAATCATTTTATTATAACGCCATTTATTCTATTTGCTTTGATTGTACTGCTCAATGCGTTAACGGTCAGACTCGGGTTAGTGTCACACAGTGCCCGCAGCAGACTCCGCGCCCACAGCCGTGGGTACATTTCCAGTGAGTCCGAGATGGAGAAGCGAAGCAAATGTATCATTTGGCTGTTTGTTATATCCTGCAATTATATCCTGTTTTGGGCCGTGTTTCTGTTTTATTCTGTGTCTAGCTGCTTGTATTCGTTAGAATTTTTGCCTGTACATCTCCACATGTCAAGACACTGGGATTTATGTTTCAGCTGCTGAGTTGCTGAATCAACACGTGTATTTGTTCAGTGACCCGTAATAAATATTAAGCTAAGTTTAACAATATCTATTTACTCTATTTATTAAATTCGTGAATTAATGAGATTTGCAGCATTATAATTTGTTGGTCTGGTGTTCTACCCAATCCTCTCATCTCTGTCATACACACACAAGTGAGGCCAATTTTCACCTTTCACTGTCCGGATTCAATGGTACTTGTGGGTAATTCGCAGAGATCAATGCCGCTGTATTCCTGCTGGATTTTAGCCACACTAACTCCTCTGGTGCCATCTGGGGAGTGTTTAACAAGCTCCTGCCCGCCAGGCTCGAGTTGGAGGTGTTTGCACAAAGTGTGGCACCGAAAGCTGAGCAGGCCCACAGCCCACAGATGGCAAAGTGTTCTGGTTTCAAATAATCCAGCGTTGGGATTAAAGATTGTACTGTGGACGCATTATTGCTCAATGGAATTCTTCAAATTAATTGTCACTTTAAACCCATCCAGAGTCAAAACCATCAGGGGAGGAAAGAGAGGGGGACCAGTAAGTGTAAGACTGAACCCAGCCAGAATCAGCACCTTCAGGGGAGGGAGAGGGAGGGGAACAATTAGGCGACTAACTGAACCGAGCCAGAATCAACTCCTTCAAGGGAGGTGAACGAGTGAGTGTAGATCTCAACTCAGTCAGAGTCATCAAATTCAGGATATGTGAATGAGGGGAACCATTGAGTGTAGAACATAAAGCAACCAAAGTTAGCAACTTTAGTGGAGGGGAGAGGGGGAACAAGTCGGTTTAGAACTGAACCCAACCAGAGATAGCACGTTCAGGAGAAGAGAGTGAGGGTAACAAGCGGCTGTCGAATTAAAACAAGCCATAAACTGCACCCACAGGGAAGAAAAGGGAGGGGAACATTTATGGTTAGAACAGCATCCAATCAGAGTCAGCACCTTCTGGTGAAGAGAGCGAGGGAAAACAGTGACTTTAGAATTAAACGCAGCTTGAGTCAGCACCATTTTGGGAAGGCAGCTAGGAAAGCAGTTACTGTAGATAAAAAACGTTATGGACGGTACATTCAGTGGAGGGGAAGGAGTGAATTTAGAATTGAATCTAGCTATTACCAGTAGCCTGGGCGGAGGTGAAGGATTGGAAGTAGTGCTTGTAGAATTGCACACAGCAAGATACAGCACCTGAGGGGATGTGAGAGAGGGTCCCAGTGAGTGTGGGAAAGAATTCGGCCAAAGTCGCACTGTCCGGGGAGGAGAGCTGGTGGAACCTGTGAATGTTCAATACAACCCAGCCAGAGTCAGCAACTTCTGAGGAGCAGAGTGAAGGGGACCAGGGAGTGTCGAACTGAATTTAGTGTGAGTCAAATCTTTCAGGATATAGAGGGGAACATGTGAGCTGTTAACGTTATCCGCACATACAGGAGATCAAGGATAGGAAGTCAGAGTTGGCAGCTACAGCTGAGGACAGGCACGGGAATCAGTGAGTGTAGAGTTGAACCGAGCCTGTGTCTGCACATGCAGGAGAAGAGCAATAGGAAGCCAGTGATTTAAAATGAAGCCAGCCTTCACCAGTATCTTCAGGGGATGAGAGGGAGCGGAACCAGTGTAGGTAGAACTGAAACAATCCCGAGTCAGCAGTTACAGGGCATAAGAGGGCGGGGAACAGCGAGGATAAAACTGAACCCAGGCAGAGTCAGCACCTTCAGGGGAGGGGAACCATTGAGTGTAGAAATGAATCCAGCCAGTCAGCACCTTCAAGGGAGGGGAACCAGTGAGTGCAGGACTGAACCCAGCCAGAGTCAGCACCTTCAGGGGAGGGAAACCAGTGAGTGTAGAAATGAATCCAGCCAGTCAGCACCTTCAAGGGAGGGGAACCAGTGAGTGCAGGACTGAACCCAGCCAGAGTCAGCATCTTCAGGGGAGGGGAATCAGTGAGTGTAGAACTGAACCCAGCCAGAGTCAGCACATTCAGGGGAGGGGAACCAGTGTGTGTAGAACTGAACCCAGCCAGCGTCAGCACCTTCAGGGGAGGGGAACCAGTGAGTGTAGATCTGAACCCAGCTAGAGTCAGCACCTTCAGGGGTGGGGTGGGGGGAACCAGTGAGTGCAGAAGTGAACCCAGCCAGCGTCAGCACATTCAGGGGAGTGGAACCAGTGAATGTAGAACTGAAACCAGCCAGAGTCAGCACCTTCAGGGCCGGGGAACCAGTGAATGTAGAACTGAACCCAGCCAGAATCAGTACCTTGACGGAAGGGGAACCAGTGAGTGTAGAACTGAACCCAGCCAGAATCAGTACCTTGACGGGAGGGGAACCAGTGAGTGTAGAACTGAACCCAGCCAGAATCAGTACCTTGAGGGGAGGGGATCCAGTGAGTGTAGAACTGAACCCAGCCAGAGTCAGTACTTTGACAGAAGGGGAACCAGTGAATGTAGAACTGAACCCAGCCAGAAACAGTACCTTGAGGGGAGGGGAACCAGTGAGTGTAGGACTGAACCCAGCCAGAGTCAGCACGTTCAGGGGAGGGGAACCAGTGAGTGTAGGACTGAACCCAGCCAGAATCAGTACCGTCAGGGGAGGTGAGGGAATGGAACCAGTGTTTGTAGGACTGAACCCAGACAGAGTCAGCACGTTCAGGGGAGGGGAACCAGTGAGTGTAGGACTGAACCCAACCAGAATCAGTACCGTCAGGGGAGGTGAGGGAATGGAACCAGTGTTTGTAGGACTGAACCCAGACAGAGTCAGCACGTTCAGGGGAGGGGAACCAGTGAGTGTAGAACTGAACCCAGACAGAGTCAGCATGTTCAGGTGAGGGGAACCAGTGAGTGTAGAGACTGAACCCAGACAGAATCAGCACATTCAGGTGAGGAATGGAATGGAGACAGTGAGTGTAGGACTGAACTCTCACAGAGTCAGGACATGCAGTGGAGGAGAGGGTTGGCAATCAGTGCGTGAAGATCTGGACCCAGCTGGAGCTTGTACCTTTAGGGGAGGAGTGGGACGGCAAACGGTGAGTGTGCAACAGAAACTAGACAGATTCAGCATCTTTAGAGGAACAGAGCGAGAGGAGCTATTCTATGTATAACAGTATCAACACCCTCCGGGGTGGAGAGAAAGGGGAACAGCTGAAATAAAATTGAACCAGCCACTGTCATCGCATGCGGAGCATGAGACGAAATTGGTCCCGTCAATGTAGTACTTCGGTGTGATACAGTAAAGTGAATCAGTGCGCGCAGACCTCTTAGCAGCGTGAGTCACCACACCCATGCAAGTAGTGGCTGAGGAACCATGAGTGTAGAACTGCACGACACCAGAGACATCACATTTAGGGCAGGAGAGCGGGGAGTGTAGTGCAGAGACCAGCCGGAATCAGCCCCTTCATCATATAAGACGGAGGGAACCAGTGATTGTAGACTCAACACATTAATCGGCAACTTAGGGCCAGAGGAGGGAGGGGAACCATTGAGTATTGAAATGAAGCCAGCTATTCACAACAGTTGCAGGACAGGAGAGAGCATAAAACACGGTTTAAGTGATTGCTTTATATGTTCACGGATTGTGGGAATCGCTGGCTTCAAATCATTTATTGCCCATCCTTAATTGTCGTGAGCCACTTTCTTAACCCGCTGCACTCATGTGCTGAAGCTATTCCCACAGTGCTTCGTTACAGTGAGTATATAATTAGACTTAGCCTGAATCAGCACATCCAGGGGGAATGGGAAGGGAATCATTAATTGTAGAACTGAACCAAGCCAGAATATGTCCCTTCAGGGGAGGAGAGAGTGAAGAACCAGTGAGTTAGTACTGAAGACAGACAGAGCCAGCACCTTCTGGGGAGGGAGGGGAATGGGAAATAGTGAATGTCGAACTGAACCGAGACAGATTATGTCCATTCAGGATAGGAGGGAGTGAACAACCAGTGATTTAGAACTAAACCCAGACTCCTTAGTGTGAACTATCGCGTGCTTCTGCAGGCCAGAGTCATGAATTAGTCCCTTTCCACACACGGAAGAGGAGAACTTCCTCCCTACGGTGTGACAGCACTTACCAGTTTCAGCTGGGACGGAAAACCAAACACCTTCCCACAATCCCCACAGTTATACAGTCCATGATCCTGGTGGAACGCCAGTGGTTTCACAGGGGTGAGAAAACAGTCAGTGTCCTGTGCGTGGCAAGCGCTTTACATATTACTCCCGCCGGGTGCATCAGCATGTTCAAACTGGGGAGAGGCTGTTCACCTGCTCCGTGTTTGGGAAGTGATTCACTCGGTCATCCCGCCCACTGAAACACCAGCGAGTTCACACTGGGGAGTGTCTGTTCACCTGCTCCGTTTGTATGAAGGGATTCACTCGGTCATCCCGCCTGCTGAAGCACCAGAGAGTTCATAGAAACATAGAAACATAGAAAATAGGTGCAGGAGTAGGCCATTCAGCCCTTCTAGCCTGCACCGCCATTCAATGAGTTCATGGCTGAACATTCAACTTCAGTACCCCATTCCTGCTTTCTCGCCATACCCCTTGATCCCCCTAGCAGTAAGGACCTCATCTAACTCCTTTTTGAATATATTTAGTGAATTGGCCTCAACAACTTTCTGTGGTAGAGAATTCCACAGGTTCACCACTCTCTGGGTGAAGAAGTTCCTCCGCATCTCGGTCCTAAATGGCTTACCCCTTATCCTTAGACTGTGACCCCTGGTTCTGGACTTCCCCAACATTGGGAACATTCTTCCTGCATCTAACCTGTCTAACCCCGTCAGAATTTTATATGTTTCTATGAGGTCCCCTCTCATTCTTCTGAACTCCAGTGAATACAAGCCCAGTTGATCCAGTCTTTCTTGATAGGTCAGTCCCGCCATCCCGGGAATCAGTCTGGTGAACCTTCGCTGCACTCCCTCAATAGCAAGAATGTCCTTCCTCAGGTTAGGAGACCAAAACTGTACACAATACTCCAGGTGTGGCCTCACCAATGCCCTGTACAACTGTAGCAACACCTCCCTGCCCCTGTACTCAAATCCCCTTGCTATGAAGGCCAACATGCCATTTGCTTTCTTAACCGCCTGCTGCACCTGCATGCCAACCTTCAATGACTGATGTACCATGACACCCAGGTCTCTTCACACTGGGGAGAATCTGTTTACCTGCTTCTTATGTGGGAAACGAGTCACTTATTCGACCTACCTGCTGAAGCACCCGCGAGTTCGCAAGTGACTGCAGGGGTTGGAATCTGCTGTCAACGTTGCTGTTAATCAACTTCAAAACAGAACATATTCACTCTGACAACTGAGATTGTGTCTAATGAGGTTAATAAATCTTTTACTGGGATGGAGTTTAATATTCTGGCGTGGTTTCGTTTTTTTAAGGAACATACTTTCAATTCTGTAAAATACCAAGAATGCTTTGAAAGTAATTGAAAAATACATGTAATTCTTATAGCTGCACATTGCGTTTGTATTAATCTGAGAAAGAGCAGACATAAACATGATGCATTCTGTAGTACCTCCTATTTGCAGCAGATAGCGATGTCCCACTGATTAACTCCGACTGAGATGATTGCGATTGTCGCCTAGAACAGGGTGTGTGAGGGCAACTCAAGGCCAAACTCTGAACATACCGCACCCACCGGGGCATCACCTCCTGGCCCCTCCCTGGGGCAGCTCAGTGCCAAAATCTGAACACACTGCACACACCGGGACATCACCCCCTGGCCCCTCCCTGGTGAACTTAGGGCCAAATTCTGAACATACTGCACCAACTTGCCCCTCCTTCGGGCAGCTCAAGGCCAATCTCAGAACATGCTGCACCAACTCGCCCCACCCTGGGGCAGCTCAGGGCCAAACTCTGAACATACTGCACCCACCGGGACATCACCCCCGGCCCCTCCCTGGGCAGGTCAGGGCCAAACTCTGAAAATCCATTTCCCACAGGGACATCGCCCACTGGCCCCTCAGTGGGGCAGCTCAAGTCCAAACTCTGAAGAAACTGCACATACAGGGACATCACTCACTGTGAACTCCCTGGATCACAATAAGATCAGTAATTAAACATACTGCTCTGCACCCGGAAATCACACACTGACCCCTCCCTGTGGCAGCTCAGGGTCAGACACAGAACATACTGCACCACAGAGGGATATCGCACACTGCCCCCTCCCTGGGGCAGCTCAGGATCAGATACTGCACACCACAGAGACATCACACACTGCCCCCTCCCTGGAGAAGCTCTGGTTGAGACACTGCACACCACAGGGATATCAAACACTGCCCCCTTCCTGGAGAAGCTCTGGTCCAGACACTGCACCCCACAGGGACATCACACACTGTCCCCTCCCTGGGGCAGCTCAAGGTCAGTAACTGCGCCCCACAGGGACATCACGCACTGTCCCCTCACTGGGGCAGCTCAGTGTCAGACACTGCACCCGACAGGGACATAACATACTACCCCCGTCCTGGGGCAGCTCAGGGTCAGACACTGATATTACTGTACTCCACAGAGACATCACACACTGCTCCCTCTCTGGGGCAGCTTAGGGTCGAACACTGAGCATTGGGAAAGCAGTGATAAGATTGGTCCAAGTCAGCATGGATTTATGAAAGAGAGATCATGCGTGACAAATCGTTTGGAATTGTTTGACGATGTAACTAGTAGAGTGGACAAAGGAGGACCAGTGGTTGTTGTGTATTTGGATTTTCAAAAGGCTGTTGATAAGGTCCCACACATGAGATTGTTGTGCAAAAATTAAAGCACATGGTATCGGAGTTAATATGCTGACGTGGATAGAGAACTGGTTGGCAGACAGGAAGCAGAGATAAACGGATCCTTTTCAGAATGGCAGGCAGTGACTAGTGGAGTGACACAACGTTCAGTGCTAGGACCGCAGCTCTTTACAATATACATTAATGATTCAGATGAAGGAATTGAGTGTAATATTTCCAAGTTTGCAGGTGACACTAAACTGGGGGCGGTGTGAGCTGTGAGGATGATGCTAAAAGGCTGCAGGGCGACTTGGATAAATTAGGTGATTGAGCAAATGCAAGACAGGTGCAGTATAATGTGGATAAATGTGAGGTTATCCACTTTAGGGGCAAAAACACGAAGGCAGAATAATATTTGAATGTCGGCAGATTAGGAAAGGGGGAGATGCATTGCGACCTGGGTGTCATGGTTCATCAGTTATTGAAAGTTGCCATGCAGGTACAGCAGGCGGCGAAGAAGGCAAATGGTATGTTAACCTTCATAGCGAGGGGATTTGAGTATCGGAGCAGGGAGGTCTTACTGCAGTTGTACAGGGCCTTGGTGAGGCCTCACCTGGAATATTATGTTCAGTTTTGATCTCCTAGTCTGAGGAAGGACATTCTTGCTATTGAGGGAGTGCAGCGAAGGTTCACCAGACTGATTCCCGGGATGGCAGGACTGACATCTGAGGAGAGACTGGATCAAATGGGCCTTCATACACTGGAGTTTAGAAGGATGAGAGGGGATCTCGTCGAAACTTATAAGATTCAGGCGGTACTGGACAGGTTAGATGTGGAAAGAATGTTACCGATGTTGGGGATGTCCAGAACCAGGGGACAGATTCCTGGGATAACGGGTAGGCCATTTAGGACTGAAATGAAGAGAAACCTCTTCATTCAGAAAGTTGTTTACCTGTGTAATTCCCTGTCGCAGAGATTTTTTGACGCCAGTTCATTGGATATATTCAAGAGGGAGTTAGATATGACCCTTACGCTAAAGGGATCAATGGGTATGGAAGGAAAGCAGGAAACTGGTAATGAGGGAATGATCAACCATGATCTTATTGAAAGGTGGTGCAGTCTCGACAGGTCGAATGGCCTACTCCTAAACCTATTTTCTATGTTTCTATATTTATATACTGCACCCTGCAGTGACATGATACACTGCCCCCACCCTGGGGCAGTTCAGGGTCAGATACAGTACCCCACAGGGACTTTACACACTGCTCCCTCCCTGGGGGAGCTCAGGGCCAAACACTGAACATACTGCACCGCACAGGGCCATCACACACTGCCCCCTCCCTGGCGCAGCTCAGGGGCAGACACAGAACAAACTGCACCCTACAGGGACATCACACACAGCCCCCTCCCTGTGGCAGCTCAGGGTCTGAAACTGAACATACTGCACCTCATAGGGACATCACACACTGCCCCCTCCCAGTGCCAGATCAGAATGATACACTGAACATAGTGTACCTCATCGGGACATCACGCCCTGTTCCCTCCATCGGGCAGCTCAGGGTCAGACACTGAACAAACTGCACCCCACAAGAACGTCACACACTACCTGCTCCTTGGGGCAGCTCAGGGTCAGACACTGCATCCCACAGGGATGTCGCACACTACCCCTGCCGTGTATTCAACTGTCATTGTTACCGTGTATAATCTGAAAAGTTGTACAGGTTGAGAACATTGACTACAAGGGGCGAACTTGTGGGAGACACTCCTAACTTGGACATTCAGTATAAAAGGGGAAGCTCCACATTTCTTCATCACTTGAGGTCTTGTTAATAATGGTAACTGGTCACGGAGTGAACTTCACTCAAGTGTGGGGCTCGTGTGCATTTATACTCTATAGTAAGAACATATCAATCCCTACCGTGTGGCAGCTCAGGGTCAGATACTGACCATGCTGCACCCCAGAGGGTCATCACACATTGCATCCTCCCTGGGACAGCTCAGGTTCAGGCACTGCACCCCAAACGGATATCAGACACTGCCCCCTCCATGGGGCAGTTCAGCGTCAGACACTGTCCCCTCCCTGCGACAGCTCAGGGTCAGACACTGAACATACTGCACCCCACAGGAACATCCCACACTGACCCCTCCCTGGGGCAGCTCAGGGTCTAACACAGAAACCAACAGGGACATCACACACTGCCCCTTCCTAACGCTAAACCCCACAGGGTCATCACACACTGCTCCCTCCCTGGGGCAGCTCAGGGTCAGACACTGAACGTACTGCACCCCACAGGGACAAAACACACTGCCACCTCCCTGGGGCAGCTAAAAGTCAGACACTGAGCATTTGGAAAGCAGTGATAAGATCGGTCCAAGTCAGCATGTATCTATGCAGGGAATCATGCTTGACAAATCGTCTGGAATTTTTTGAGGATGTAACTGGTAGAGTGAACAAGGGAGAAACAGTGGATGTGGTGTATTTTGATTTAGAAAATACTTTTGATTAGATCACACACAAGAGGTTGGTGTGCAAAATCAAAGCGCAAGATATTGGGGGTAATTTACTCATGTTGATAGAGAACTGGTTGGCAGACAGGAAGCAGAGAGTCGGGATAAACGGGTCCTTTTCAGAATGGGAGGCAGTGACTAGTGGAGTGCCGGAGGGTTCAGTGCTTGGAACCCAGCTCTTTACAATATGCATCAGTGATTTGGATGAAGGAATTGAGTGTAATATCTCCATGGTTGCAGATGACACTAAACTAGCTGGAGGTGTTAGCTGTGAGGGGGATGCTAGGAGGCTACACGGTGACTTGGACAGGTTATGTGAGTGGGCAAATACATCGCAGATGCAGTATATTGTGGATACATGTGAGGTTATCCTCACATGATTCTCATATGAGGAGAGATTGGATCAACTGGGCCTTTATACACTGGAGTTTAGAAGGATGAGAGGAATCTCATAGAAACGTATACGATTCTGACGGGACTGGACAGGTTAGCTGCGGGTAGAATGTTCCCGATGTTGGGGAAGTCCAGAACCATGGACACAGTCTTAGGAGAAAGTGTAGGCCATTTCGGACTGAGATGAGGAGAAAGTTCTTCGCTCAGAGAGTTGTTAACCTGTGGAATTCGCTGCCGCAGAGAGTTGTTGCTGCCAGTTCATTGGATATATCCGAGAGGGAGTTCGATATGGCACTTACGGCAAAGGGGATCAAGGGATATCGATAGAAAGCAGGAAATGGATACCGAGGGAATGATCAGCCATGATCTTATTGAGTGGTGGTGCTGGCTCGAAGGGCCGAATGGCCTAATCCAGCAGCTATTTTCTATGTTTCTATGTTTCTATGAACATCAAACACTGCCCCCTCCTTGGGGCAGCTCAGGTCTGAAACTGAACATACTGCACCCCACAGGGACATCACATACTGCCCCCTCACTGGGGCAGCTCAGGGTCAGACACTGAACATACTGTGCCCCACAGGGACATCACACACCGGCCACTCCCTGGGGAAGCTCAGGGTCAGACACTGAACATACTGTGCCCCACAGGGACATCACACACTGCCCCCTCCCTGAGGCAGCTCAGGGTCAGACACTGCACGCCACAGGGACATCACACACTGCCCCCTCCTTGGGGCAGCTCAGGGTTAGACACTGAACATACTGCACGCCACACGGGCATCACACACTGCCCCATCGCTGGGGCAGCTCAGGGTCAGACACTGAACATACTGCACCCCTCAGGGACATCACACAATGCCCCCTCCATGGGGCAGCTCACGGTCAGCCACTGCAATCCACTGGAACATCACACACTGCCCGCTCCCTGGGGCAGCTCAGCCTCAGACACTGAGCATACCGCAACTGACAGGGTGATCACAAACTGCATCCACCTGTAAGAATACGGACTTTGGAGAGTATTTTGAGGCCTTAGATATTGCGAGTGTAAAATGGATCTCAGACTTTGCAATAAAAGCATGCTTCTGCAAAGATAAACACACTGCTTTGGATTCCCTGCTGACACAAAATTCTGGTCTGTCACCAGTGACTGTGGTGTTAAAATCACATTTATTATAACTGGAAAACACACGTATTATCACTGGTAATCATATCAGGGAACTCAGATGTTGTCTTCGTTTGCCAGATGAGGGTCCCACTGAAAAAACTCTTCCTCACCAGCCCCTTCTCCCATTTAAAAAACACTCACTTTCCGGCCCTTCTTCCACTGAAAAAACCCTCCCTCACCAGCCCCTTCCCCACTGAAAAACTCCTCCCTCACCATCCCCTTCCCCACTGAAAAACTCCTCCCTCACCAGCCCCTTCCCCACTGAAAAAACCCTCCCTCACCAGCTCCTTCCCCCACTGAAAAAACCCTCCCTCTCCAGCCCCTTCCCCACTGAAAAAACCCTCCCTCACCAGCTCCTTCCCCACTGAAAAACTCCTCCCTCACCAGCCCCTTCCCCACTGAAAAACTCCTCCCTCACCAGCCCCTTCCCCACTGAAAAAACCCTCCCTCACCAGCTCCTTCCCCCACTGAAAAAACCCTCCCTCTCCAGCCCCTTCCCCACTGAAAAAACCCTCCCTCACCAGCTCCTTCCCCACTGAAAAAACCCTCCCTCACCAGCCCCTTCCCCACTGAAAAAACCCTCCCTCACCAGCTCCTTCCCCCACTGAAAAAACCCTACCTCACCAGCCCCTTCACCCATTGAAAAACTCCTCCCTCACCAGCCCCTTCCCCACTGAAAAACTCCTCCCTCACCAGCCCCTTCCCCACTGAAAAACCCTCCCTCACCAGCCCCTTCCCCACTGAAAAAACCCTCCCTCACCAGCTCCTTCGCCCACTGAAAAAACCCTCCCTCACCAGCCCCTTCCCCTCTGAAAAACCCTCCCTCACCAGCCCCTTCCCCACTGAAAAACCCTCCCTCACCAGCCCCTTCCCCACTGAAAAACCCTCCCTCACCAGCCCCTTCCCCACTGAAAAAACCCTCCCTCACCAGCTCCTTCCCCCACTGAAAAAACCCTCCCTCACCAGCCCCTTCCCCACTGAAAAACCCTCCCTCACCAGCCCCTTCCCCACTGAAAAACCCTCCCTCACCAGCCCCTTCCCCACTGAAAAAACCCTCCCTCACCAGCCGCTTCCCCACTGAAAAAACCCTCCCTCACCAGCCCCTTCCCCACTGAAAAACCCCTTCCTCACCAGCCCCTTCCCCACTGAAAAACCCTCCCTCACCAGCCCCTTCCCCACTGAAAAAACCCTCCCTCACCAGCCCCTTCCCCACTGAAAAACCCTCCCTCACCAGCCCCTTCCCCACTGAAAAAACCCTCCCTCACCAGCTCCTTCCCCCACTGAAAAAACCCTCCCTCACCAGCCCCTTCCCCACTGAAAAACCCTCCCTCACCAGCCCCTTCCCCACTGAAAAACCCTCCCTCACCAGCCCCTTCCCCACTGAAAAAACCCTCCCTCACCAGCTCCTTCCCCCACTGAAAAAACCCTCCCTCACCAGCCCCTTCCCCACTGAAAAACCCCTTCCTCACCAGCCCCTTCCCCACTGAAAAAACTCTTCCTCACCAGCCCTTTCTTCCACTGAAAAACTCCTCCCTCACCAGCCCCTTCCCCACTGAAAAAACCCTCCCTCACCAGCCCTTTCTTCCACTGAAAAACTCCTCCCTCACCAGCCCCTTCCCCACTGAAAAAACCCTCCCTCACCAGCTCCTTCCCCCACTGAAAAAATCCTCCCTCACCAGCCCCTTCCCCACTGAAAAAACCCTCCCTCACCAGCTCCTTCCCCACTGAAAAAACCCTCCCTCACCAGCCTCTGTGACAGACTGAAGAAGACCCAGGTGACGCAATTTTAAGTTCTGTAATGCTAGCACTATTATAGATTTCAGGAGCTGGCTACTTTCTGGGAGAATAATTAACTTCTAGAACAAGCTCCCATTTCATGTGCTGGCTGCAGATTCACTGAATTCCTTCAAGCAAGTGCTGGACCTGAACGGCAGCTAATTCATTTTTAGAGTGATCTCCTGCTCAAAGTTTCTATGAACTAGATGTGTCGCAGAGGAATTTAAGAGAATTTTACCCAAAATTGGAGTGTTTTATTCACATTTGTATGCCTGTCCCAGGAGATCACACAGGTTCGGGTGGGTTGGCGTACATATATTGTAGTGCACAAGGTGTCAGAATTGTGATGTGCAGCCACGATGGACCAGAGTGTCTTTACCTCTACGGAAGAATTCAACGTCTCAATGACTCACGCCATTTTCTGAACTTGGACATTTAGTGGAACTCTATCACAGTACTGACAGACAGTTCATTGCCGCTGGGCTTTCTGCAAGATGTCAGATTGAGGCCCAAGAAATGGTGGACATACGATGTCCCTTGGGGGAGATTAGAGTTTTCTCCCCTACCATGAAGCAGAATAATCGGTTATTACTCATAATATCTGCTTCATTAAAGAGATAGTTAATTATATAATTGTATAAATAGGCCACCCTCGTAGTGGACATGTGTATCCTTCAGTGATACGGGTACCAGTTCCCCAATCGGAGTAAACACAGACAACATGATTTACTTTAAATATCTGCAACTATATCCGAACCGAACATTTAATTCAGTCTCACCTATGAACATAAGAGCAGAAAGATTATGCTTCAGCTGCATCAAACACTAGTTAGGCAACAGCTAGAGTGCTACATGTAATTCTGGTCACCACATTACAGGAAAGATGTGATTGCACCAGTGAGGGTACAGAGGATATTTACGAGGATGTTGCCTGGACTGGAGAATTTTGGCTATGAGTTAAGATTGGATAGGCTGTGGTGGTTTGCTTTCAAACAGATGATGCTGAGAGAAGATCTTATTGAGGTGCTGAGGTTATGAAGGGACGAGATAGAGTGGATATTTCCCTTAGCAATTCTCCAACAACCAGGGGGCACAGATTAATGTAATTGGGACAAGGTTTAAAGGGGATGTGAAGAGAAATGTAAGCATCCAAAGAGTGGTGGGGGTCTGGAACTCACTATCTGAAAGAGACGTAGAGGCAAGAATCCTCACCACATTTAACAAGTTCTTGGTTCTGCACTTAAATGCTGTAACCTACAGGGCTACGGACCAACAGCTTGAAAGTTGGGTTAGGCTGGATAGCTGTTGGTCGGCCAGAACAGACATGATCGGCCAACAATGGCCTCCATCCGTGCTATTGATTTCCATGATTCCATGGTAGTGCTGATCAAAAGCCTGGTGATTATAGTTACATGTATTTGTGTAAAATATTATATAATTCAAGAAATTTACATTTGAAGGACATTGTTCCATACGGAGAATGTGTACTCCTATCTGGACCAAAATATTTGCAGATGGATACAGTGGTTTGGAATATAGCGATAAAGTCTCAAGTATTTGAGTGAGAGGGGTTCGGTGATGGTCCGGGAGTGCACGGATGTGTTCAGAGTTGGTGGGGAAGGGGACATGAGGGGCTGTAACAGATTGTGTAAGGAGCAGCTTCAGCCCCTGATCTCCGCCCTACAGGGCGCAGAGGAATGACAAGGATATCACAAAGAAATGGCGGACTAATTGAACAAGTACTTTGGTTTGGTATTCACTAAGGAGGACACAAACAACCTTCCGGATATAAAAGGGATCGGATGGTCGAGTGAGGAGGAGGAACTGAGGGAAATCCTTATTAATCGGGAAATTGTGTTGGGGAAATTGATGAGATTGAAGGCCGATAAATCCCCAGGGCCTGGTGGACTGCTTCCCAGATTACTTAAGGAGGTGGCCTTGGAAATAGTGGATGCATGGAAAGTCATTTTCCAACATTCCATAGATTCTGGATCAGGTCCTATAGAGTGATGGGTAGCCAATGTAATCCCACTTTTTTAAAAACGGAGGGAGAGAGATAACAGGGAATTATAGACCGGTCAGCCTGACATCGGTAGTGGGTGAAATGATGGAATAAATTATTAAGGATTTCATAGCAGCGCATTTGGAAAGAGGTGACATGATAGCTCCAAGTCAGCATGGATTTGTGAAAGGGAAATCATGCTTCACACATCTTCTGGAATTTTTTGAGGATGTTTCCAGTAGAGTGGACAAGGGAGAACCAGTTGATGTGGTATATTTGGACTTTCAGAATGCTTTCGACAAGGTCCCACACGAGAGATTAATGTGCAAAGTCAAAGCACATGGGATTGGGGGTAGTGTGCTGACATGGATTGAGAACTGGTTGTCAGACAGGAAGCAAACAGTAGGAGTAAATGGGGACTTTTCAGAATGGCAGGCAGTGACTGGTGGGGTACCGCAAGGTTCTTTGCTGGGGCGCCAGCTGTTTACACTGTACATTAATGATTTAGACGAGGGGATTAAATGTAGTATCTCCAAATTTGCGGATTACACTAAGTTGGGTGGCAGTGTGAGCTGCGAGGAGGATGCTATGAGGCTGCAGAGCGACTTGGATAGGCTAGGTGAGTGGGCAAATGCATGGCAGATGAAGTTTAATGTGGTTACATGTGAGGTTATCCACTTTGGTGGTAAAAACAGAGACAGACTATTATCTGAATTGTGACAGATTAGGAAAAGGGGACGTGCAAAGAGACCTAGGTGTCATGGTACATCAATCATTGAAGGTTGGCATGCAGGTAAAGCAGGCAGTTAAGAAATCAAATGGCATGTTGGCCTTCATAGCGAGGGGATTTGTGTACAGGGGCAGGGAGGTATTGCTACAGTTGTACAGGGCCTTGGTGAGGCCACACCTGGAATATTGTGTACAGTTTTGGTCTCCTAACCTGAGGAAGGACATTCTTGCTATTAAGGGAGTGCAGCGAAGGTTCACCAGACTGATTCCCGGGATGGCGGGACTGACATATCAAGAAAGACTGGATCAACTGGGCTTGTATTCACTGGAATTCAGAAGAATGAGAGGGGACCTTGAAGAAACGTTTAAAATTCTGACGGGGTTAGACAGGTTAGATGCAGGAAGAATGTTCCCAATGTTGGGGAAGTCCAGAACCAGTGGACACAGTCGAAGGATAAGGGGTAAGGATTTAGGAGCGAGGTGAGGAGGAATTCCTTCACCCAGAGAGTGGTGAATCTGTCGAATTATCTACCACAGAAAGTTGTTGAGGCCAATTCACTAAATATATTCAAAAAGGAGTTAGATGAAGTCCTTACTACTAGGGGGATCATGGGGTATGGCGAGAAAGTAGGAATGGGGTACTGAAGTTGCATGTTCAGCCATGAACTCATTGAATGGCGGTGCAGGCTAGAAGAGCCGAATGGCCTACTCCTGCACCTATTTTCTATGTTTCTATGTTTCTATGATCAAAGCACCGCTTTTGCTCGCAAGGACATTTACTTCATTGTCAATGCTATTGACACCCCACGAAATATAAACAGACGAGTTATCTGCTCATGTTCCCAGGTATCTATAACCTGTTTCTTGCCAGTTAGTCACCTCAATTCACATAACCTGGAATGGTCGCATCATGCTTATGTTACAGGACTCTTAATCCACTAATGACCTGGAGATATAAAAGCCCACCCTGGCAGCTAGTGCATTTAAATATAGTTACTTAAATAAATCTGTAATAAAAAGATAGTGTCAGTAATTGTGACTATTAAGCTACCTTAATTGTGAACACATAATTACTAGATTGTCTTAAAAGCCCATCCTTGTGCATGAATCCCAAAAAGTTAGTTTGCAGGTGCAGCAGCTATCCAGGCAGGCGAATGGAATGTTGGCCTTCATTGCGAGAGGGATGGAGCACCAAAGTAGGGAGGCCCTGCTGCAACTGTACAGGTTTTGTTGAGGCCGCACCTGGAGTGCTGCTTCCAGCTTTGGTCTCCTTACTTAAGGAAGGATATACTAGCTTTGGAGGGGGTACTGAGACGATTAAGTAGGCTGATTCCGGAGATGAGGGGGTTACCTTCTGATGATAGATTGAGTAGACTGGGTCTTTTCTCGTTGGAGTTCAGAAGGATGAGGGGTGATCTTCTGGAAACATTTAAAATAATGAAAGGGATAGACAAGATAGAGGCAGAGAGGTTGTTTCCACTGGTCGGGGAAACTAGAACTAGGGGGCACAGCCTCAAAATACGGGGGAGCCAAATTAAAACCGAGTTGAGAAGGAATTCCTTCTCCCAGAGGGTTGTGAATCTGAGGAATTCTCTGCCCAAGGAAGCAGTTAAGGCTAGCTCATTGAAGGTATTCAAATCACAGATCGGTAGATTTTTAACCAATAAGGGAATTAAGGATTATGGGGCGCCGGTGGGTAAGTGGAGCTGATTCCACGGCCAGATCAGCCATGATCTTGTTGAATGGCGGAGCAGCCTCTAGGGGCTGGATGGCCTACTCCTGTTCCTAATTATTATGTTCTTAATGTCCTTCAGTAGAGTGAAATCTACCATACTTACCCAGTCTGGCCTAGATATGACTCCAGACCAAGGGCGTCCATCCAGATTTAGTTGAGGTCTAACTGATTTCTGAAACGGCCTAGCGAGCCATTCAGTTGTACCGAAAATAACGGTTGCAGCAGGTGGCTCACCACCACATTCTCAAGAACAATTAGAGATGGGTAATACAGGCCGGCTTTGCCCACATCCCCTTAACCAATAAATGAAAAGAACCCTGTACCAGTGGACCATTCTTATACTGTTCCAGCAACACAATAAACTGCTACCAACAATGGTATGTTTAACAAATAAAATGACGCAACTGTTTCGCAGGCATCAAAAAACAGTACCTCCTCAATAACCTTGACGTTTACTGCACGATATTCATAGAATAACCGAAGAAAGCAAGCAGATTTCTCCAAGCGGGACTCCAGGGATGATAATTCCGACTGTGAGCACTGGACATCGAGATCTGGCACCAAATTGTCAGCTGTGACTCAGTGAGAGCACTCACACTTCAGAGTCAGAAGGTTAGAGGTTCGTATCCCACACCACAGACTTCAGCTCATGCTCTCGGCTGGCACTCCAGTGCAGACTGAGGGAGTGTGGCACTGCCCCCAGTGCAATCTTTCGGATGAGCTATTAAACCAAGGCCTCATTCACTTATGCAGATTCCATGCCATTATTTACACAAACAGCAAGGGAGTTCTCTCCAATGTCCTGCTCATAATTTATTGCGCAAACAATATCACTGAAGCCGATTATCTGTTCATTTCTCTCATTCCTTTTAGCGGGACCTTGCTGGGCATCAATTATCTGCCCTGTTTCCCAAATCCCAACATTTGAAAAATGTACTTCAGAGGCAGTAAAGCGATTTGGGCCTTTTTAGAAAGGCTACTACAAACACAAGTCTTTCCTTCCTCGCTTTTGCCACAGGCCTGATATCAATGATTTAATTATCAACAACGTTCATATTACTCCCCAAACCAATTCCCGATGCACTAATCTATCCCTTATAAAAATACAATAAGAGCAAGGACTGTAACAAATGGCAAGTAATTACCTAACTTATTGCATAAAAAAATAATCACAGAATGAAACAGCACAGAATGAGGTCATTCGGACCATCATGCCTGCGTCGGCTCTTTGAAAGAGCTACTCATTAGTCCCACTGCAGTGCTCCTTCCCCATTGTCCTGTGAATGTTTCCCTTTAAACTATATATCCAATTGCTTTTTGAAAATTACCGTTGAACCGGCCTCCACAACATTTTCGAGCAGCGCATTCCACATCATGACAAAGTGGTGCATAAAAAACGCCCGTCATCTTCCCAGTCGCTATTTTTTGGTATATAACTTAAATATGAATGAGAGGTGATCTTACAGAAAAGTATAAGGTTTTGAGGGGGCTCGACAAGTGGATGCCGAGAGGATGTTTCCACTGATAGTGCAGACTAGAACTAGGGGCAAAAACTTAGAATAAGGGGGCGCCCATTTAACCCTGAGATGAGGAAGAATTTCTTCTCTCAGTAGGTTGTAAATCTGTGGAATTCGCTGCCTCAGAGAGCTGTGGAAGCTTGTTCATTGAATAACTTTAAGACAGAGAGGGATAGCTTCTTAACTGATCAGAGAATAAGGGGTTATGGGGAGCGGGCAGGGAAATGCAGCTGAGTCCATGATCGGATCAGCCATGAACATCTTAAATGGTGGAGCAGGCTCGAGGTGCCGTATGGACTACACCTGCTCCTATTTCTTATGTTCTTATGTTCTTATCTAAATATGTGTCCTATGGTACAGCCCCTCCCAACAGTGGAAGCAGTCTAACCTATCTGCCCTGTAAATAACGCAATAATTTTGAACACCTGTTAAATCTCGTCTTATTCCACTTTGCTCTCAGAAGAATAATCGCAGCTTCTGTATTCACTCCACATAACGGGAGCCTCTCATCCCTGAGATCATTGTGTTAAATCCCTCAGCATCATCTTCAAGGCAAATATACTTAATATAACCTGTAGCCAGGAATTGGACACAATACTCCAGCTTAGACTTCATCTCTGATTTACAAGGGTTTAGAATAACTTCCTTGTGTATCTAATCTCTATCGCTAATAATAAAACCAAAGATCCCGTATGTTTAATTATCAACCTTCTCAACTTGTCCTGCAGCTTCACAGATGTGTACGTGTGTGTGAAACCCCAGTCTCTTGTACTCGCATCCCCTTTAAAATTCACCCCCTAACATTGCCGATTTTTATTACAGCATTCTCCAGAGCACCCCCTCAGGGTCACACAGCAGGCTTTGATCATTGTGTCACTATGAACCATGTGGACTCCCTTGAAGATATCAACCTTGAAATCTTTACGTTACACCTTTCGGAGTTTCCTGTTTGCTGCTCATCTCCACCAACACCCTCTAAGTTTGCACGGTTCAGCAGAAGGCTGATCAGATCCATCAATTTTAGCTGCAGCTGTTTGCATGCTCAAAGTGGGGCGCGTTCGCCCCCAATTTACATAATGACTGATGTTTTTAAGTCTGCAGGAAATCAGAATTGAGTAGATATTGATAAATATAGCCTCACCGAAAGATTCCATTTATCAATAGAGATTTTGCACGAATCGATTCAGCTACAATGTGTTTAGTTGATAGACAGACAGCAAGTGTTGTTGATAAGTGGTTTTACCTGTGTGCCTTTATTACGAACACTGATTTAGGATCTAAGGTTTAGGTGTAAAACCGTGCTAGAATGCTGCAGAATAGCGCTCAGCTCGCAGGATGCAGCTATTGAGCCGTGACTGAGCGCTGTTCCCGAACCAGCCATCTGCAATCTGCCGGTAGATTGTGATCTACAGACAATAATGCAAGTACTGGTGCCGAGAAAAGTTTAAAATATTTTTTCGTGGTTATGCTGAGGGGACTGTTTGCAATGGTTTGACCTATTGCCAAGATGACTATTATTTTAATAGTCATCAGTCTGTGCTTCTTATCAATAAAACTGATAAAACCTCCGTTAGTCACTCGCTGAATGAGGTATAATTCGGTTCAGATCCTAAATATGTTCTGCACTTTTCTCAATCAAGCAGGACTGAGTTGCTTCACAAACGGCTCCTCTAAGTACTCTCCGAAAATACTGGATCTTAACGTCCACTCACTTTGAGACAAACTCTGGCTGAAATGTGGTAAGAGGAAATGAACCATCGAATCATGGAATGGTTTGCAGCAGAGAATGAGGCCATTCGGCCCGTACAGCCCGTGCCAGATCTCTGCAAGAACACCTCAGCTAATCGCACTCCCCCGCACTTTCCTCATAGCCCTGAAAATTTGTCTCCTTCCGGCATTTATCAAAATCCCTTTTGAAAGCCACGATCTAATCTGCCTCCATCGTCCTTTCAGGCTCTGCATTTCAAGCCTAACCATTCGCTGCGTAATCTAATTTTTAATCATGTTGACTTTGGTTCTTCTGCATGTCAACTTAAACATGTGTCTTCTGTTTCCCAACCCTTCCGCCAATGGAGACAATTTCTCTCGATTTAGTCTGTCTTTAAACCTCATGATTTTGAACAACATAGAAACATAGAAACATAGAAAATAGGTGCAGGAGTAGGCCATTCGGCCCTTCTAGCCTGCACCGCCATTCAATGAGTTCATGGCTGAACATTCAACTTCAGTACCCCATTCCTGCTTTCTCGCCATACCCCTTGATCCCCCTAGCAGTAAGGACCTCATCTAACTCCTTTTTGAATATATTTAGTGAATTGGCCTCAACAACTTTCTGTGGTAGAGAATTCCACAGGTTCACCACTCTCTGGGTGAAGAAGTTCCTCCGCATCTCGGTCCTAAATGGCTTACCCCTTATCCTTAGACTGTGACCCCTGGTTCTGGACTTCCCCAACATTGGGAACATTCTTCCTGCATCTAACCTGTCTAACCCCGTCAGAATTTTATATGTTTCTATGAGGTCCCCTCTCATTCTTCTGAACTCCAGTGAATACAAGCCCAGTTGATCCAGTCTTTCTTGATAGGTCAGTCCCGCCATCCCGGGAATCAGTCTGGTGAACCTTCGCTGCACTCCCTCAATAGCAAGAATGTCCTTCCTCAGGTTAGGAGACCAAAACTGTACACAATACTCCAGGTGTGGCCTCACCAATGCCCTGTACAACTGTAGCAACACCTCCCTGCCCCTGTACTCAAATCCCCTTGCTATGAAGGCCAACATGCCATTTGCTTTCTTAACCGCCTGCTGCACCTGCATGCCAACCTTCAATGACTGATGTACCATGACACCCAGGTCTCTTTGCACCTCCCCTTTTCCTAATCTGTCACCATTCAGATAATAGTCTGTCTCTCTGTTTTTACCACCAAAGTGGATAACCTCACATTTATCCACATTATACTTCATCTGCCATGCATTTGCCCACTCACCTAACCTATCCAAGTCGCTCTACAGCCTCACAGCATCCTCCTCGCAGCTCACACTGCCACCCAACTTAGTGTCATCCGCAAATTTGGAGATACTACATTTAATCCCCTCATCTAAATCATTAATGTACAGTGTAAACAGCTGGGGCCCCAGCACAGAACCTTGCGGTACCCCACTAGTCACTGCCTGCCATTCTGAAAAGTACCCATTTACTCCTACTCTTTGCTTCCTGTCTGACAACCAGTTCTCAATCCATGTCAGTACACTACCCCCAATCCCATGTGCTCTAACTTTGCACATCAATCTCTTGTGTGGGACCTTGTCGAACGCCTTCTGAAAGTCCAAATATACCACATCAACTGGTTCTCCCTTATCCACTCTACTGGAAACATCCTCAAAAAATTCCAGAAGATTTGTCAAGCATGATTTCCCTTTCACAAATCCATGCTGACTTGGACCTATCATGTCACCTCTTTCCAAATGCACTGCTATGACATCCTTAATAATTGATTCCATCATTTTACCCACTACCGATGTCAGGCTGACCGGTTTATAATTCCCTGTTTTCTCTCTCCCTCCTTTTTTAAAAAGTGGGGTTACATTGGCTACCCTCCACTCCATAGGAACTGATCCAGAGTCAATGGAATGTTGGAAAATGACTGTCAACGCATCCACTATTTCCAAGGCCACCTCCTTAAGTACTCTGGGATGCAGTCCATCAGGCCCTGGGGATTTATCGGCCTTCAATCCCATCAATTTCCCCAACACAATTTCCCGGCTAATAACGATTTCCCTCAGTTCCTCCTCCTTACTAGACCCCCCGACCCCTTTTATAACCGGAAGGTTGTTCGTGTCCTCCTTCGTGAATACCGAACCAAAGTACTTGTTCAATTGGTCCGCCATTTCTTTGTTCCCCGTTATGACTTCCCCTGATTCTGACTGCAGGGGACCTACATTTGTCTTTACTAACCTTTTTCTCTTTACATATCTATAGAAACTTTTGCAATCCGTCTTAATGTTCCCTGCAAGCTTCTTCTCATACTCCATTTTCCCTGCCCTAATCAAACCCTTTGTCCTCCTCTGCTGAGTTCTAAATTTCTCCCAGTCCCCAGGTTCGCTGCTATTTCTGGCCAATTTGTATGCCACTTCCTTGGCTTTAATACTATCCCTGATTTCCCTTGATAGCCACGGTTGAGCCACCTTCCCTTTTTTATTTCTATGCCAGACAGGAATGTACAATTGTTGTAGTTCATCCATGCGGTCTCTAAATGTCTGCCATTGCCCATCCACAGTCAACCCCTTAAGTATCATTCGCCAATCCATCTCAGCCAATTCACGCCTCATACCTTCAAAGTTAGCCTTCTTTAAGTTCTGGACCATGGTCTCTGAATTAACTGTTTCATTCTCCATCCTAATGCAGAATTCCACCATATTATGGTCACTCTTCCCCAAGGGGCCTCGCACAACGAGATTGCTAATTAATCCTTTCTCATTACATAACACCCAGTCTAAGATGGCCTCCCCCCTAGTTGGTTCCTCGACATATTGGTCTAAAAAACCATCCCTTATGCACTCCAGAAAATCCTCCTCCACCGTATTGCTTCCAGTTTGGTTAGCCCAATCTATGTGCATATTAAAGTCACCCATTATAACTGCTGCACCTTTATTGCACGCACCCCTAATTTCCTGTTTGATGCCCTCCCCAACATCACTACTACTGTTTGGAGGTCTGTACACAACTCCCACTAACGTTTTTTGCCCTTTGGTGTTCTGCAGCTCTACCCATATAGATTCCACATCATCCAAGCTAATGTCCTTCCTAACTATTGCCTTAATCTCCTCCTTAACCAGCAATGCTACCCCACCTCCTTTTCCTTTTATTCTATCCTTCCTGAATGTTGAATACCCCTGGATGTTGAGTTCCCAGCCCTGCTCATCCTGGAGCCACGTCTCCGTAATCCCAATCACATCATATTTGTTAACATCTATTTGCACAGTTAATTCATCCACCTTATTGCGGATACTCCTTGCATTAAGACACAACGCTATCAAGTCTTCTCACAACGTTCGCTATTCTATGAAAACTGCCCCAGCATCTCCAGTCTATTCAGCTACATTAAGTCCCTCATCCCTGGAACATTGCTATTAAAGCTTTTCTGCACGCGCTCTAAGGACTTCACATCCCTCCTAAAGTGTGATGCCCAAAATTGGACACAATACTCTAGTTGAGGCCGAACCAGTGTGTTATAAATGTTCATCATAACTTCCTTTGATTTGTGCTCTCTAGCACTGTTTATGAAGCCCAGGATCCCGTGTGGTTTATGAAACGATTTATCAATATGCCCTGTCACCTGCAACGATTTGTGCACATATATCCACACGTCTCTCTTTGCATGGACCCCCTTTAGATTTGTACCCTTTAGTTTATTTTGTCTCTCCTAATTGTTCCTACCAACATGTACCATTTCGCACTTTCCTGCATTAAATTCCATCTGCCACGTGTTTGCCCATTCTACCAGCCAATCTATATGCTCTAGAAGACTGTCGCTATCCTCCAAACCGTTCACTATAGAGCCAAGTTATGTCTCATCTGCAAATTTTGAAATTGTACACTGCACACCCATAATATCTGGGCTCAGATTCCACCGTTTCAACCATAACTTGGAATGTGTAAATCACAAACAGCCTAAAGCTCAATTACTGTTAATCCGTTGAAAAGGACAAAAAATAAAATAGCTCTAGATATATGCAATCATTTTATTGCGTGTTCAATGCAAGCCTACTTTATTTAACAAGTTGAGCAGGTTGTTCCCGACGATGATTGATGTGAGGAACATATATTTATTATTAGTTAGTGATATGGAAGCGGGAGGTCATGGCGATCACACCCAATGAATGAATCAGTTCCTTGTTTTATTTCCCTTACGATATGGAACTTCACGCTATAAGTGACACCGGGGCGAACCCGCCTGTGTGTTGTGGTGAGAACCGCCAGCATTGATTGGCTGAACTCAAGGCAGTATTTACTTGTTAAACAACTTTCGGATTGAAACGTCATCAATACTATTTATGGATTCATCTGTTTGATTTTTTATGTTGTAAAAATGTAATCTCTATTAGCACACGAGCTAATTGAGAAACAAACATTGATTATATCTAATAGAATTTGCATTTCTATGGTGCCTTTCGCCACCTCATGCCATTCCAAAGCGAGCCGCAACATCGGAGATTGGAAGTAGCCCGTGCTACATATCGAAACATGGAAACATAGAAACATAGAAAATAGGTGCAGTTGTACGCCATTCGGCCCTTCGAGCCTGTACCACCATTCAATAAGGTCATGGCTGATCATTCCCTCAGTACCCCTTTCCTGCTTTCTCTCCATACCCCTTGATCCCTTTAGCCGTAAGGGCCATATCTAACTCCCTCTGTAATATATCCAATGCACTGGCATCAACATCTCTCTGCGGCAGGGAATTCCACAGCTTAACAACTCTCTGAGTGAAGAACTTTCTCCTCATCTCAGTCGTAAATGGCCTAGCCCTTATCCTAAGACTGTGACCCTTCGTTCTTGACTTCCCCAACATCGGGATCATTCTTACCACATCTAACTTGACCAGTCCCGTCAGAATCCTAAAAATGTCTTTGAGATCCCCACTCATCCTTCTAAGCTCCAGTTTATAAAGGCCCAGTTGATCCAGTCTCTCCTCATATGTCAGTCCTGCCATCCCGTGAATCAGTTTGGTGAATATTCGCTGCACGCCCTCAATATCAAGAACGTCATTTCTCAGATTAACAGACCAAAACTGAACACAATATTCCAGCTGAGGCCTCACGAAGGCACTGTACAACAGCAGTAAGACCTTCCTGCTCCTATACTCAAATCCCCTAGCTATGAAGGTCAACATACCATTTGCCTTCTTCACCGCCTGCTGTACCTACCATGACTGATGTACCATGACATTCAGGTCTCGTTGCACCTCCCCTTTTCCTAATCTGCCGCCATTCAGAAAATATTCTGCCTTCTGGATTTTGCCACCGAAGTGGATAACCTCACATTTATCCACATTATACTGATCTGACATGCTTTTGCTCACCTTCCTAACCAGTGAAAATCAACCTGCAGCCTTTTCGCCTCCTCCTCACAGCTCACACCTCCACCCAGTTTGGTGTCATCTGCAAATTTGGAGATATGACACTCATTTCCTTCATCTAAATCATTAATGCATATTGTAAATAGCAGGGTTCCCAGCACTGAGCCCTGCGGCACTCCACTAGTCACTGCCTGCCATTCTGAAAAGGACCCGTTTATCCCGACTGTCTGCTTCCTGTCTGCCAACCAGTTCTCTATCCACGTCAGTACCTTACCCCCAAAACAATTTGCTTTGATTTTGCACTCCAGTCTCTTGTGTGGGGCCTATTCAAAAGCATTGTCAAAGTCCAAATACACCACATTCTCTGGTTTTCCCTTGTCCACTCTACTAGTTACATCGTCAAACAATTCCAGTTGATTTGTCAAGCTTGATTTCCCTTTCATAAATCATTGCTTACTTGGACCGATCATGCCATTGTTTTCAAAATGCGCTGCTATTTCATCTTTAATAATTGATTTCAACATTTTCCCCACTACTGATGTCAGGCTAACCGGTCTATCATTACCCGGTTTTTGTCTTCGTCCTTTTTCAAACAGTGGTATTACATTAGCTACTTACCGTCCATAGGAAATTATCCAGAGTCGATAGGCTATTGGAAAATGATCACTACTGCATCCACTATTTATATAGCCACTTCTTAAGTACTCTGGGATGAAGACTATCAAGCCCTGGGGATTTATCAGACTTCAATCCCATCAATTTCCCTACCACTATTTTCCTCTTTATAAGGATATCCTTCAGTTTGTACTTCTCACGAGACCCTCGGTCCCCTAGTATTTCCAGAAGATTATTTGTGTCTTCCTTCGTGAACACAGAATCAAAGTATTTGTTTAACTTCTCCGCCATTTCTTTGTTCCCGATTATAAATTCACCTGAATCTGACTGCAAGGGACCTACTTTTGTGTTCACGAATCTCTTTCTCTTCACATAGCTGTAAGAATTAGAAACAGGAGTAGGCCATCTAGCCCCTCGAGCCTGCTCCGCCATTCAACAAGATCATGGCTGATCTGGCCGTGGGCTCAGCTCCACTTACCCGCCCGCTGCAGTCAGTTTTTATGTTCCCAGCAAATTTCCTCTCATACTCTATTTTCCCCCTCCTATTTAAACCCTTTGTCCTCCTCCACTGTATTATAACATTCTCCTAGTCCTCAGCTTTGCTGCTTTTGCTAGCCAATTTTTATGCCTCTTCCTTGGATTTAACACTATCCATAATTTCCCTTGATAGCCACGGTTGAACAACCTTTCCTGTTTTATTTTTACTCCAGACAGGGATGTACAATTGTTGAAGTTCACCCATGTGATCTTCAAATGTTTGCCATTGCTTATCCATCTTCAACCCTTTAAGTGTCACTCGCCAGTCTCTTCAAGACAATTCACGTCTCAGACCATCGAAGTTAGCTTTTCCCAAGTTCAGGACCTTAGTCTCTGAATGAACTGTGTCACTCTCCATCTTAATAAAGAATTCTACACTATTATGGTCACTCTTCCCCAAGGAGCCTCGCCCAACAAGATTGCTAATATGTCCTTTCTTATTACACATCAACCAGTCGAGGATGGCTAGCCCGCTAGTTGGTTCCTCGACATATTGGTCTGGGAAACAATCGCTAAAACATTCCACGAAATCGTGCACCACCGCATTGCTACCAGTTTGGTTCGCCCACTCAATATGTAGATTATAATCGCACATGATAACTGCTGTACCTTTATTGCATGCATCCGTAATTTTTTGTTAGATGCTGTCCCCATCCTCATTACTACTGCTTGGTGCTCTGTACACAATTCTCTAGCGTTTTCTGCCCTTTGGTGATCCGTAGCTCCACTCATACAGATTGTACATCATCCAAGCTAATGTCCTTCCTTACTATTGCATTAATTTCCTCTTTAACCAGCAACGCCACACTACCTCCTTTTCCTTTCTGTCTATCCATCCAAAATGTTGAATTCACCTGGATGTTGAGTTCCCAGCCTTGGTCACCCTGGATGCAAAATACATCATAACTGTTAGCTGCTATTGGGGCAGTTAATTCGTCCACCTTTTCCGAATAATCTTCGCAAATGGTGCACAGCCTTCACGGTTGTTTTTTTAAAAACCTCTGCCCCTTTAGGATTTTGCTGTAATGTGGCCCTTTTTGCTTTTTGCCTTGGGTTTCCCTGCCCTCCACATTTACTTTCCATCTTTCTCTCTTTTGCTTCTGCCCCCATGCTACTTCCCGATGTCTCCCTGCATAGGTTCCCATTCCCCTTCCATATCAGTTTAACTCCTCCCCAACAGCACGAGCAAACACTCCCCCTGGGACATTGATTCTGGTCCTGCCCAGTTGCTGACCATCCGGTTTGTACTGGTGCCACCTCCCCCAGAACCGGTTCCAATGTCCACGAAATTTGAATCCCTCCCTTCTGCACCACTTCTCCAGCCACGTATGCTTCTCAGCAATCCATCGATTCCTACTCTGACTAGCACGTGGCACTCATAGCAATCCTGAGATTACTACTTTTGAAGTCCTACTTTTTAATTTAGCTCCAGCTCCCGAAATTCGCCTTGTTGGACCTCATGCCTTTTTTTTAACTGCAACGTTGATACCTATATGCACCGCGACAACTGGCTGTTTACCCTCCCCCTTCAGAATGTCCTGCACCCGCTCCGAGGCATCCTTGACCCTTGCACCAGGGAGTCAACATAGCATCCTGGAATCTCCGTTGCGGCCACAGAAACGTCTATCTATTTCCCTTAGAATAGAATCCCCTATCACTATAGCTTTACCACTCTTTTTCCTGCCCTCCTGTGCAGTAGAACCACCCACAGTGCCATGAACTTGGCTGCTGCTGCCCTCCCCTGATGAGTCATCCCCCTCAACAGTACCCATGGCGGTGTATCTGTTTTGCAGGGTGATGACCGCAGGGGACACCTGCAGTAACTTCCTTCCACTGCTCTTCCTGTTGATCACCCATCCCCTATCTGGCTGTGTAACCTTTACCTGCGCTAAGACCACCTCACTAAACGTGATATTTACGTCTTTCTCAGCATCGTTGATGCTCCAGAGTGTATCCACCCACAGCTCCAGTGTTGCAATGCGGTCTGTCATGAGTTACAGCCGGATACACTTTGCGCATATGTAGCCGTCAGGGACACTGACTTCTCACATAGTACAGGAGGAGCATAACACGTGTCCGAGCTCTCCTGCCATGACTTAACCCCGAGCTTAACATAATTTGGCAACAATAATGCTAAAGGCTACTTACTGGTAAAGAAAAGAAAAAGAAAAACTGCTCACCAATAACCAGCCGATCACTTACCCCCTGCGCTGTGACGTCCCCTTTCGATTTATTTCTACTTCTTTTTGCCTTCTGTCCCTGCTGCGACAATCCCCACTGATGGCATCCCTTTTGATTTCATGATCTTTAATCTGACGTAGAACAAGTTACTGAAGGCACATTATCTTTCCGTCATTGTTCATTGTTCTTAGGCTTTATGTAACCACTTGGGCTGCTGACCGAGAATGGTATAGCTATTTGTCAGCCGGCACGGATACAATGGAGCGAATTGATCTTCTTCTGGGCTGTAAATTTCAATATTTCTATGTTTCTATTCCAGCAAATACCGACCATAATCAATTGGATAGCGACATCAGATCATCGCTGAGATATTCTGCTCTGGGACAGCCAATCAAAACATTTCCAGCCAGTGATTTATCGCCCTCGGACATTACTGATTGGAAAAACATGAGAGAGGCGCTATTTCACGGTTGGCACTCTAGGAGCACTTACACCAGGCAGCAGCTGAACACACATCCGTTGAGGCTCGCAGAGAGAACAATGTCTTTTGAGTAAATCAAAGACGTGTGTACCGAGTCTACCGGTAGATTCCGCCAACATGAATAGTTCAGAAGGGAAACGCCTTTCTATAGAATAGGTGCCTAAAGATCGAGAGACCACAGCACAACCGCAGCACTGGTTGGATTAACGCGGCTGGTGTCGAGCTCAGGGCTGGTGGTCAATATCCGCGCAACAGCGGGACACGGAGGGTGAGGTGGCTCGGTTTGTCACAGTAAAGGTGTAAGAGGTTTACCAGTATTTATTTAAGTGCCCACTTTCTGCTGCATTCGCTTTGTCAAGCTAACATACGAACCTAAGAAATAGGAGCGTTAGTAGGCCATACTGCCCTTCGAGCCTGCTCCATCATTCAATAAGATCATGGCTGATCCGAACATGGACTCAGGTCCACTCCCTGCCTGCTTCCCATAACCCCTTGACCCATTATCGGTTAAGAAACTGTCTATCAATGTCTTAAATTATTCAATGACCCAACCTCCACAGCACCCTGAGGCAACGAATTTCACAGATTTACAACCCTGCATGAGAAAAAATTCCTCCTCATCTCAGTTTTAAATGGGTGGCCCTTTATTCCATGATTATGCCCGCTAGTTCTATTTTCCCATATCAGTGGAAGCATTCTCTCTGCATCCATCTTGTCAAGCCCTCTCATAATCGTATACGTTTCGATAAGATCACCTCTCATTCTTCTAATTTCCAAAGAGTAGAGGCACAACCTGCTCAAGCTTTCCGCATAAGTCAACCCACTCATCTCTGGATCAACCTCGTCACCCGTTTCTGAACTGCCTCCAATATAAGTTTATCCTTTCTTAAATAGGAAAACCAAAACCTCACCAGTATTCCAGGTGTGGCCTCACCAATACCCTGTAAAAGTGCAGCAAGAGTTCCCTGCTTTTATAGTCCATCAATTTTGCAATAAAGGCAAAGATTCCATTGGCCTTCCTGATCAATTGCTGTAACTGCATAGTAAATTTTTGTGTTTCATGCACAAGTATCCCCAGGTTCCGCTGCACTGCAGCACTTTGCAATTTTTCTCCATTTTATAATAGCTTGCTCTGTATATTTGTTCTGCAAAAGTGCATAACCTCACAACTCTTTTGGGGAAAACATAATAAATTAAATCAAGTGCCCCCCCCCGATCTGGGGAGTGCATATCCTCACATTTTTCAACATTATACTCCAGCTGCCAAATATTTGCTAACTCACTTAGCTTGTCTATGTCCCTTTGCAGATTTTTTGTGTCCTCCTCACACATTTATTTCTTCCCAACTTTGGATCTTCTGGAAACCTGGCTACGTTACACTCGGTCCCGATTGGTTAAGCGTGGATATAATCATTCATATAGCATTAATGTAATGCCAAATCATTAAGCTAGGAAAGTAAGGAAACACAATCAGTGAGGATGAAAACAAACCAAACGTGGATACCGTACAGCGTGTTTTCTAGATCTCTACTGATCTGTTCATTTTAATCATTGCAAGTGCCACCATTTTGACGATGGAGGGAGAGGGGATACAATGCAGCACATCACAGCCCGTGAGCTAAAGTCACTCATATTGGTCTATCGGTCTGTCCCATGCAAATAAGCCCAGTCGCTCGAGGTTGATAAAGTCGCTTTCCAGACACACACGGTTACCCAGAACAGTCTGTGTTTGGGTTGGGCGTTCGCTCTCGTTACATTGTTCCCCCTGGAGAAGACACAATGATTATTTTCTGGGTTACTGCCCTTTTAGCCTGCTTAGCAAGTACGTTATACAAGAGATTAAATGTTGATTTGTTTAAAACTCTGCGGCTGGGTCTACATTGTGGAAACAGACCCGTCTTTCAACTCTTGTTCTGTTTCAGATACGCAATGCATTAAATATATTTTCTCCATTAAGGTACCTTCGGTATAAGAGTAGACCAAACACCAAGAACGGCAACAAAAGAGTCAGGTGACTCCCTGACCATCAACTGCGTCGTAACTGAAGCCTCAAATGATTTGGTTAAAGGGCTTTGGTTCCGGGGAAATCGGGGTTCATCAAATCAGCAACACATCACAAATGGCGGACGATATGTTGAACAAGTCAACAATGGAGCAAAGTCATTTTCTCTGCTAATCAATAACCTGAAAGTTGAAGACAGTGCACATTATTTCTGCGTAGCTGTGATTGCATACACCACAGTAATGAATCGTGTATCCCCGTAATACATAAACTATCGCCACACTTCTTAATGCAACGTCAATACAGGTTATTCTCTCGGTAGCTAATTATGTCACGGTTACATACATACTGCCTCTGCCAGGCACTTCATAATGTCTTAAAGCTTTTTCACAATACATTTACGTGATTTTTGTATCCATGTTAAATTATATTCATTGTGGGATATTATTATTTTTCGAGGTCTTTCTCTGAGTGGCTGAGAATTATAATCAACTCCGGGATCCCAACGTAAAGGCCATGATTTCAAGCATATTTACTGCAACTTCCAAACAATACCTTGGAATATTTGTGATGTTTGCAACAATGGAATTCTTGTGCTTGTATGAAATGATGTGTGTATTAGTGAGTTTGAATACGGAGGTGGCACAACGCTGACTGTGAAACCTGGTAAGTGCCGTCTCTTGTTACGCTTATCGCTGTTTTTTCACAGAAAGTATTAAGAATCAGTGTTCTGTTTGACATGATTTGAAGCGCACAGTGCAAACGCTGAAGCTCTTTTTGGAAAGTCGGTTCGGTTCGCTGACAGTTTAATTGGTTTAAGCTTTAAGGAAAATATGAAAAAAGATTTTCATCATCAATCAAATTAACCTTTATATAAAAATATATTTAAAAAACCCTGTATTTACGATAAAAATTATCTCCAAACAAACCTATATTTACATACATATCTTAAGCACAAAGAAACCTCAATTTAAATATATGACATGCTCCCCATGGTTTATTTAAGCTGCTTATTTGCATAGAATGTAATAGTTTAAACATTTAACACAGAGCATGCCTGATAAAGTTACTCAGGTCTCTCAGAATATCCCTGATAAACTGTATTTCTGATTTGAAGGTTTATTACAATTCCGGGGTGAGGAGTGTTTTCTGAAATCACGGAATAAATACAACGTGTATTTTTTTTAATTGCTGCCTACGAATTTCTCTCCCCCTTTAAAATCACTTCATATTATATAAAAACAATAACTGTTAACTTAATATTGGCACAGAGGTTTTCAATATATTGTTCCTTCGAATCTATTCATTTGTGATTCTGGACTATCAGCAGGCACGTTACACTGATCTAGACAGTGGCACTGGGATGAAATAGTTCTCGGTTAGTTATGCAGAACCAGCGATCGTGAATTGACAGCCCATTATTCATTGCAACAGCTTTTCATTTCCATCGATTGGAAAATTGTTGGCAAGATTTTTAATTCCAAACCAACTAAAAATGACAATGAAACTTTTCCAGTCTTGAAACAGAGCTTGGCCTGTTGTGCTTTACCATAAGTGGAATTATATCGAACGCAGTGAAAAGCCGTGTGTTGCTTCATTCAAGGCGCAGACCACTTTCACTCCCGAGACTGCAATTCTGTGGAAGCCGGTGTACATGGAAGCTAAACTCGGAGAAAGCGGACAGAGTAGAGTGGCTGGCCCTGTAACGCCATAAGACTAAGGTTCCAGTGTTAGAATGTAGCGAGTAGCAGAACATTTGGAATCTACAGTGGGTTTCATGTAAAAAGTAATTTTGACTGTGCTCGACTGAATATCAGGCGCTGCCTATAACGGGCGTCCGGACCGTTCCCGATCCTTTCGCGCCACCGCTGAAATTTCTAGGCCTCAGATGTAGAAATAAAAAATAAGCGATCTCTTCGTTATTTAGTGCATCGAGAATCATAGTGAGATTATCAATTCACTCTTAATATTTTTCAATCCCTTTTATTTAATGTATTTGAACAAGTAATAGTTAATTAGAGCCCGTGTCTTGTTTTGATGGACTGTATATTAAGTCAGCATTTCGAGGAGAGGTGAATCCCGTAGAGGATGTGCAGAGTAAGAGTTTATTATCAACAACCCATGGTCTTGCTGTCGCTTGATTGGATGTGCTCCATATCCGAGAGAGTTCCACATGATTGGCTAGAAATCGGACACTGGATCCGATAAGATATGAACCCGACCTACATCATCCCACCAAAATCTTACAGGTCAGGTTCGGTCAGGCTGTTTCAACCTCTCTTCGTTGGAGAAGGTACACTGTGAATATTACCGGATGACCCATCAGTTCACAGAGTGGCCTCTGGCCTGAGAATGTGCCTGGCGTAAAACCCCCAATATGTGACAGGCAGCACCATAGAACAACACTGACTGTGAAGAGGGTGGTGAGACGTAGATTGGACTGAAAACATTGCTGGGGTTTCGGGTTTCCTCCGAGACACAGAACACGTCACTGATCGAAAGGAAGCCCTTCCTAACGACGTTAGGATGTGTGCGCCGAGAAACGCCGTTGCTTCTATTAGAGGGCTCCATGTGGATTGTCCCACAGGGAATTCCCTCCCCAAACAACTGGGACTCCCCAGTTTATACAAAGTGAACACTGGAACCTTAGTCTTATGGCGTTACAGGGCCAGCCATTGTACTCTGTCCGCTACATTAGGCTACAGCTTTCCTCATCTATGTAACATGGCTTAGCCCCTCTATTGGAACAGTTAATAAGGAATGTCAGGGTTAAGCTCGGTTCCCGGAGACTGGCAACAGTGATTATACGGTTAATTTCCTCCTTCTCTCCTCTGACTGAAAACAACGAGTGAAACTATGCCATTAATACCTCTGTCAATGGTATTCACATCACCACTATCATCGAGAAAACATTTTATATCATCATTTAACTTGGCCAAGGATTGTGAATTCAATGTTTACATTTATGGTCGTTGATGAACTAAATGATATGTTTGCTTGTATCTCGATATTTCATTACTTCCTCTTTCGATGTTTCATTTTTTCACTCACTATTTTGTAACACTTCATCAGTGGTAATTTTAGATTCACCAACTTCTCTGACTGTTCTATTTTATCAGCCAGCTTTATTTTCTCGGCTCCTGCAATGACACAGCTCCAGCCCTGCCTATGCTCATCCCTTGTGTACTTAAAGTATATATGTTAGGTAGTATATTCACTGTTGCACGTTCAGGATGGGAACCCCCTCTGGCCCACAGCACATTTTGTTAATTTGGGAGAAAGCTTCGGAATGATTCCCCATCTCTTCATTTCAGTAGTTTGCAGATTGTGAGCAGCACATTTCCAATTTAATTAAACCAGCCGCAGCATTCTGAACTCGCACCAAAACCACTGTGCTCTGTATCTCGCTGTCTTTCTTTGAAACGGACGGGAAACAGTGCCAACCCACACCCGGTTCTCAGTCCATTGAGAATAGTAGCGCTGGGATTGTACCATTTCCTGATATGTTTTCCTGATCTATGCTTGAAATGCAGAAAGGTAAATCTTGGTCTATACATAATTTCTTCATCACCTGTAAAAGGCTTCAACAGAATTCCCTTTGAACTGGCTTTGAGCAAAGTTGCACAATTTATTTTCACCGATCCGCTCGCAAATGTTCCACAATTTGTATAATCTGCAATTGTTGTAAACCCAATTTGTTTTCTGGTCCGTGCAGTTGAAGTAATTCTCGAATATATCAATAATTATTCAGCAACGCTAAAGTTAAAACACATTCCTCATGTCAGCCTTAACGACTTGCATTTATATCTCACCTTTAACTTAAATTGGGGTGCGGGGTGACCAAAAGCTTGAAAATAGGTTTGTTTTACGGAGTGTCTTCAAGGAGAATAGAGAAAAGAGAGGTGTAAATGTTTACTGAGCAAATAACAGAGCTTAGGGCACAGTTAGCCGAATGCACGGCATCCAATGGTGGAACGATGGAAAGCGGGATTGTACAAGAGGCCAGAATTGGAACAGTGCAACTATCTCAAAGGACCTAAAGGCTATAGGTTCTGATAGAGATACCACAAGGTTGAGAACTTTAAATTGGAAGTGTTGCTTGGCCTGGAACCATTATAGCTCAGCGAGAACAGTGGCGATGGGTGGAAGGGACTTGGTGTGTGTTAAGATATGGGCACCATAGCTTTGGATCAGCTCAAGTATATGGAGTGTGAGTAATGGGAAGCCAGACTGTAGAATGTTGCAATAGACGAGTCTAGAGGTAATAAAGGGAGGTATGAGGGTTTCAGCAGTAGTTGAGCAGCGGCGGGGCTGAATTGGGCAGTGTAATGGAGGTGGAAGTAGGCGCACTTGGAGATGGCGAGGATATGGGGTCAGAAGTTCAGCCTAAATTCAAGTAGGAGGTGAAGGTTGTGAACAGTCTGGTTCAGCCTCAGATTTTGGTCACGGAGGATGAAGGTTTCTGTAGTTCGAGAACCAAGTGAAATACGGGCTCTTTTCATGAGAAACAACTAAGAGGTTGCAAAGTCATGATGTCTTTTGATAAGTTAAATCCAGATAAGCTTTTTGCATTGGAGTTAATGTACTAACAAGGATAGCAGATTGGCTAACGGATCAAAAATAGAGAGTAGGGTTAAACGGATTATATTTCAACTTGGCAGACTATAACTATTGGAGTGGCGCAAGGATCAGTGCTGGGGCCTCAGCTAACTACAATCTATATTAATGACCTAGATGAAGGGACTGAATGTAATGTATCTACGTTTTCTGAGGATACAAAGCTAGGTCGAACAGTAAGATGTGAGGAGAACACAAATCGTCTGCATAAGGATTCAGACAGAATCAGTGCGTGGGGAAATGTGTGACGTCATTCATATTGGTAGGAAGAATAAAAAAACAGATTTTTTTTAATGCTGAGTAACCTTTAAAAGTTGGTGTTCAGATTGATTTGTGTGTCTTTGTGCAAGAAACACAGAACGCTAGCAAGCAGGTACAGCAAGCAATAAGCAAATGCAAATGGCATCTTCTCCTTTATTGCAAGGGTTTATATTATAAAGTGAGGAACTCTTGCTGCAATTGTACAATGCCTTATTGAGACCACACCTGGAGTATTGTGCACAGTTTTGTTCTCCTTATCTAAGGAAGGATAACTTGGAGGTGCTGTACGGGAGGTTCACCAGATTGATTCCTGAGTTGAGAGTGCTATCATATGATGAGAGATTGTGTCGAATGGGGCTATACTTTCTGATGTTTCGAAGAATGAGAGTTGAGCTTATTAAAACGTACAATATTCTGAAGAGGATTGATAAGATAAATGGTGAGAGGTTGATGCCCCGAGCTGGAGTATCTCGAAATAGGGGGCACAGTCTCAGTATAGCGGTAGGTCATTTAGGCGAGTTACGAGGAGGAATTGCTTCACTCAGAGGGAAGAGAATATTTGGAATTCTCTACACAGAGGGCTGTGAATGCTGAGTCTCTGAATATATTCAAGGCTGAGATAGGTAGATTTTTAGAGTCGAGGGGAAATCAGACCAGAAAGTGGAGTTGAGGTCGATGATCAACCAAGATATTGAATGGTGGAGCGGTCTCGAGGGGGCGTATGCCCTACTCCTGCTCCTATGCCTTACGTTCTAAGGGACTTCTGTTCTTATAAACCTCAACAAACTGTTACTCATAAATCAAAATATATTTTTGAATGTGAACGGAGCAGTGACATGTCAGATGCGGTTACTTTTTAATTTCTCTATGATATGTCATCCATATGTGTTAAATTCTTCAGAGCGCTAGGCTGTGAGACAATCAAATGACTATGGGTCTTTAAAAAAATATATATTTCAGGTGGCATCAAATATCAAAGCAACGTTAATGGAACTAAAATAAACGATAATTAACAACAGACACACAATACATAAAATAAGAAAGACGAGCATGTATATAGCGCCTTTTAAGACCCAGGGATACTCCAAAGCGCGTTACAGCCAATTAAGTATTTTTGAACTGCAGTCACTATTGTAATGTAGGAAAAGTGGCAACGAATTTGCGCACAGCAAGCTCCCACAAATAACAATGTGATAATTAGCAGATCATTTGTGTTACATGTTGGTTGAAGTATAAATATTTTCCAGACATGTTAGAAAGTGTCTAATCGTCATTATAGAGAGAGAGAGAGAGTAAGTCGTTCTTTGTAATTTTAGCAGTGCAACATACTCCACCAATCATCAGTCACTTTACTCCACCAATCACCAGTCTCCTCTACTCTGCAACTGACGAACTAAGAGCAGAGGGTTTTGTGCAACTGGTTTGCCTCATCAGGGAATACCAGCCAGACAGCATTGCAGTGAGCTGGGAGAAGAATGGAAACGCAATACCGTCTGGCTTTACCACCTCATCACCAGCTAAGAATTCCAACGGAGTCTTTAGCTCCACGAGCTTCCTTAAGGTACCCCTCCAGGAATGGTCGAGCGGTTCCGTGTACAGCTGTCATGTCTCCCACCCGCCAACCAAAAGTAACCAGTGGAAAGAAATTCGGTCAGCATCAGGTGAGCAAATGCAACCAATTCACACGGCTGCACAGGTGAAACATTCTCAATTCCTTTATCAGTATTGGATTAGATGTGAAGTTTTGTGATAATTTATCAATGAGAAGTAAACAGCCCTGAACCGGACCATAGTAAAATCGGTGACAGTTTAAGGTACAGTGTAACATTACGTTAAAGCTAGTTTTAATGTTTTAGCAGAAATGGCCGAGTTAACTGAAGGTGTTCTTTCAAATAGCCAGCACAGGCAGGATTGGCCGAATGGCCTCCTTAGGTGCGGTATCATTCTATCATTTTACGTTGCAGCGGTAATGCCTGAGGTACCTGAAGGTGCTCGTAGTGCAGCGGACGATGCAAAGGGTAATTTGAGATGTGTTGACACGTACATGAATATTGTGCTATGGTCAACAGACACATCGATCATAAACTTTTCTGAAATTATAAACAATTTATAAAGTATTATGAAACAGTCTATATAATTAAGTCACCAAATCAAATCCAGGCAAAACAAACAGCATCGCCTATCTGAGCCGAAGAGGAACAAATTTTACCATTTTGTTTCTGTTACTCGGTAAATGTGGGAGGATGGATTCGATGTGATACAGGGTATCCGCACAGAAATGAAATGGATGAGAGAGGGACGGAGACATAACTAACAGAAAGAAAAAGAGATAGACAGTGAGAGAAATCTGACAGTAACGATCACAAAACCATTCAACAATGTGCTGCCCTTTTGTTTTAAAAAGGCATTGGTAAGTGCCAGGAAAAAAAAACGAGTGGAGAGCCTCATGTTTGGACCGAATGACCATCTACATTGTAGAATTCATTCAATTTCTCTTACTTGTTATTTCACCCTCTCTCTCTCTAGCTCTCTCCGTATATATGTCTATAAGGATGGACATGTTAGGGGCACCCAAAATGGCTTCATAAAAATAAGGTCACGTGTCTCAAATGTATTTAAATCTTTTGACAAAATTACGAAGAAAGTTCTGACCTGAGAATGTGCCTGGCGCAAAACACACAAAATATGACAGGCAGCAACATAGCACAACGCTGACTTTGAAGGGGCGGTGAGAAGTCGATTGGACTGGAAACATTGCTGGGTTTAGGGTTTACTCGGGGAAACAGAACACGTCACTGATCGAAAGGACCCCTGTTCTGAGAAAGCCAGGAATTGCGCGCCGAGAAACGCCAATTGGTTCTATTACAGGGCTCCATGTGGATTGTTCTACGAGGGAATTCCCTCCTCAAACAACAGGGACTCCCCCGTTTAAACATCGCTAAAGCTGCCAACTTTCTCTTGTGATAATACAGGGCCAGCTGTAATATCACAAGATTGTCCGCTATATTAGACCAGAAATTAATTTCTCCTTTTAAGATGGCTTAGCTCCTCTAGTAGAAGGGTGAATGCGGAATGTCAAGCGTTAAGGCTGGTTCCCTGAGATGGGCAACGGTGATTTTAGAGTTACCTTCCTTCTTTGCTGCTTCTGACTGAAAACAACGAGTGAAGCAATGCGATTAATATCTCCACATTACCTCCACTATTCATATCACCGCTATCATAGTGAAAGCATTATAGTTCATCTTTCAACTAGGCCAAGAATTGTGGCTTCAATATCGTTTACAGTCGTTGTCGAGCTAAATGACTTGTTTGTGTCTAGCTCACTTCCTTTTTCATTATTTTAAACAGTTGTATCGTTTTCTGCTCTCCACCTTTTATAAAACGTCATCAGTGCCAATTTGAGATGTACCTCTTTTTTCTAACTGTTCCATTTTTTTCAGCCAGCATTATTTTTTCGGCTCTTGTACGGACACATCTCCAGCCCTGCCTATGTCCGTTGTATATTTAAATATATCTGGTAGTTATGATATTCTCTGTCACATGTTCATGATGCGAACCTTCTCTATCCCACAGTACATATTGCGAGTTTGGGTGGACGCTTTGGAATGATTCCCCATCTCTTCAGTTTTGTGGTTTGCAAATTGTGAGCAGCACATTCCCAAATGTTGCAGCGTGATTTTATTAAACTAGCCCCAGCTTCCTGACCATAACAATAAGGTTATGTCTCTCGAATCTATTTGTATTTGTGAAAAAATTACAAAGTTCGTGAATGAGCAAACCAGTAGACATTGTACACATAGATTTCTAAAATTCTTTGAATAAGCTACCGAATAAGAGGCTTCTCTATAATGTTGCGGCCTCTGGTATAAGTGGAAATCAAATGAGTATGATTCAGAACTGTCTGGCAGGACGCAGTGTAAAAGCAGTGAGAGATGGACTCGGATCTGTTTGTCAAGTGGTGATGAGTGGAGTCCTGCAGGGATCAGTGCTAGAAACGTCGCGTTTTACTATTTTTATTACGGATCTGAATTTTGGGGTTTGGACATAATTTGCACAATGACAGATGGTACCACGATCTATGCGCGTGTTAGAAGATGTTCATCTGCTTCAGGCTGATCTTAATGTGTTGCGAAATTGGTCTGAAGACTGGAAAATTAAAATAACTGAGATAAGTGAAATATCATGCATGTGGGCAGCTCAAATGCTCGGCACTTATAAACTCTTCATTGAAAGATGTTAAAGCTGGTGGAGTTAAAAAGACATTTGGATATTCTAGTGCCTAAATCACTAAAAGTACATGAGTAATGCCATGCAGTGATAATTAGAGCAAATAATGTGTTGTAGTGTATCCATAGGGCAATTGAGTATAAGACGAGACTGTTTTGTCCTTGTGCAAAACCTTAGTCAGGCCGTACTTGGAATATGTATCCACTTTTGGTCTTTTCACATGGTGGTGATTTTGAAACTCTGGACAAAATGCAGAAGTCAAAAACATCTTATTTATCAAGATGGGCTAAAATATTTGCGAAACTTTACCTTAGAGCTGCATATACTTAGGGGGTGGGGAGCTCTGATTTTGGTTTAAAAGATAATGAAGGGTACAGACGGTGTTAGAGTTGACAGTTTATTTAATTTAAACAGGATAGTCAGGAACACGGGTCACAAATTTAAGTTGTATATGGCTAGATATAGGTTAGACGTCAGGAGGTGGTTCTCTTCCCAGAGAATGATAACCCACTGGAACTAGCTGCCGTTTCATGTGGTAGATGCAGACTTGCTGAATTCCATCAAGCGAATGCTGCATTTGTTACTGGATGCTGCGGGGATCACCTCTTACAGAAGGCAGGGAAGGTAATGCCACAGTGATGTCCTGGACTGGAATAAAGTGCCGAGATGGGTCGGAGAGGAATTTTCCATAATGCTTTTCATCTGTTGGCTTGAAATGTTTAGCTGTATTTCTGCCTCACCCAGAAGATCACGTGGTTCCGGGTGGGGTGGAGCGAAAAAGTTGTGATACAGAAGGAACCGCAATTGTTTGGGACAGGCTCGATGAACCAGAAGGTCTTTACCAATACATCATTGTTCGTATATACATATATATATGTATATATATATCTATACACACACATATATATACTTACATTTAAGTGCAAATGCGCACATATATACCTATACACACACATATATAGATAACTATATACACACACACATACACATATATATACTTACACACACACACACACACACACACATATATATATATATATATATATACATATTTATATATGTGTGTCTTTGTCTCTCGGTCTTCCTCCCTCTCTACCAATGGCCAATGCCTCTCAGTCTCTGCTTCTCTCTCTTTGTGTCTGTATCACTTTCTCTCTATCTATCTATCTTTATGCTTTTTCCTATCTCTCTGTCTCACTATATCTCTGTATCCCCATGTCTTTCTCAATCTCTCTCTCAGTTTAGATAAGTTTTACAAAGTTATGATGTGACTCAACATACATAGAAATACAAAAATGATATTTCAAGTTCAATAATAATCAGTGAGAGACAAGATCACATCTTGCCATGCAATCAATTATCAATGAAATTAAAAATATTGTTGAACTACCGAAATTGACAACACTAAAACATTTTCCCGATCCTAAACTCCTGGTTTCTCACTGACAGAGCTCGCAGTATTTCTCAGAGACCCAACCGTTCAACAAATTTGGATCAATAGAACTGCCACCTTGGTGTGTGAAGTGGTCTCGACAGTTCTCACTGAGGTTTCGATCTCTTGGACAGTGGGTGGAAAGTTGAGGACTGAAGGAGTTCTGACCGAACCAGCTACTAAGTATGGAGATCAGTACCTGACCATTGGCCGTTTGACATGCAGCGTGGAAGAGTGGGAGAGCGGGGTAGAGTTCGCGTGTTCGGCACAGGAGGGTCATTCATCGACGACGATATCAAAACGAACTGGAAAGGCAAAAGGTGGGTAACAATATATAGCCTTGTTTTCGAATGGCAGTGGATGAGACACTAACACTGGATGAACTTTTGTTACAGTGGAGCCAGTGAGACCAAAGCTCCATCTCCTGCCTCCATCGCCAGCGGAGATTCAAACTACGAGCACCGCCACTCTCACATGTTTGATCAGAGGATTCTACCCTGACATCATCACCGTGTCCTGGGAGAAAGACGGAGCTGCTCTGAGCGTGAATGTCACCCGCTCCCCCACTGCTCTTGAACAGGACCTGACCTTCAGCACAAGGAGCCTGCTTGTTTTACCATCAGCGGAATGGAAAAAAGAATCAACGTATACCTGTGCCGCCTCACATCCACCTTCACAATCCTCTGTGAGGGGGACCATCAGCAGCCAGAAAGGTAAGGACAGTTCCACAAAGTACCATCACTCAATCAGTACTCAGTTCTTCAATCTGAAGCCAGCACTGAACAACGCACGCCCGAGTGATGAGATCCCTCTAGCTGTACCAAAATGTAGGGACATCAATTAATGCGTCCCGAACTCCCAGGCAGCAAGTGGGCGATAAAATGGTAAGCGCTCAAAATGTGCTCCGCCACAAGCGATGTGTGGACCAATGGTAAGAAGGGGCAGGATCAGGATTTGTCTAATTTCATGGCACAGTACCCTGGTGATTGTGGGCTATATTTAAGTGGAAACATGCAGTGGTTAAAGACAGATTGATCCTATTCACTATGTGAGCAGTAGACTTTGAGTGGTGTTTATTTCAATCTGCTCTTCCTGATTTAAGTCCAGCACAACTCTGAACGGTTGCCGGCAGTGAATTAAAAGGCAAAATCAACCAATGGGCGCAACCGATCGATGTGCTTCACTATGTAACAGTTCAAGTATTCGAGACCTCTCCACCATCAGTGTTACATGTCACAGGAGATGACACATACCCTCTCCCGAACCCAATTATGTGGCACTCTGGTTTGATGGGTGCAAACGCCACCCTTGTGATTACCTTCTCACTTCTAATGGTTCTTATTCAATCAAATCAAACATTTTGTGCAATAATCGTCCCATCCCCGCCCTGCAAGTGACGGGGAAGCATTCAAACTTTAGCTTTTAGTGAATACAATGAGGGGGAATGTTCATTCTTTTACATTTTATCTGATGCATACAGCAGTTATCGATTTCTATGGCCAGAGTGACCATTTTAAGATAAAAACTGAAGATATGTTTTACAATTTCTGGGAGTAATTCGCTTAATGTTGTCAAGGTACGGATATCAGAGAAGACATTTCCACTGTCACTAATGGCAATATCCAGCATTGCCAGTCAGGTATCTCATCATGAAATTATAGTTTCTTCCCTTTAAACTTTTCAAACAATGGTGTATTTAACCTCAACCTACCAACAGAGCTCCTTCCTAACCTCGAGGGTTAGCTGCTATGTTCCTCTAAACACTTTCTCCTGTAACTGAGACAGCCACAGCGGTGTCAAATGATAGAGCATCCGATGGTTGGTGCTGGTGCTCAGGGCACTGTTCTGTCCATTGCCCGGACACAGTCAAGTTCACTTCAGAACCAAACTTTATCATTGCAATAGAGAGGACTTTTGGTCACTTTATATGAGCGGTACAGGAACCTGCCACCTACAGGCCACAGGGCGGAGGTTGTCCTCCAGCATCAGTCAGTCTGAAGGGTGAAGGTGTCCATCACCGGCGCGCAGACAGTCAGCCCCCTTTAAATAGCAGGCAGGGCTCGAGCTCGGAATAAATGATCCGAAATATTATTGAGGGCATCATCCAAAGAAGGCAGAAGGCCGAAAGCAACTGGACCCGAATGGGGAACCAACTTATTAGCTCAGAAGAAATAATCTGAGAAAACCCATAACTCAATACAGTAAGTGGAATTATTCACATCTCTTTGAGTGAGTTACTGTTGTTGCTTCCCGTGGTTTTAACATGACAGTGTGAAATAACCATTCCCTCTTTTTCTAGATGGTTGTCATGAGGCAGACATTTCTGTCAAGATACTGAACCCTCTCTTTGAAGAGATTTGGACCCAGCAGACAGCGACCATTGTGTGTGAAGTCGTGTTCAGTGATTTAGAAAACGTCCGCGTGTCCTGGCAAGTGGGAGGCAGGCGGAGAATGGAAGGAGTAGAGACTCTAACTCCTGACTGGAGCGGAAGTAAATCCGCCATCGTTAGCAAACTGAAAGTCTCCGCGGCCGAGTGGGACAGTGGAGTTGAATATCTGTGCTTCGTAGATGACAGCGAATTGCCGACTCCAGTGAAAATCTCCACCAGGAAAACAACGGGTAAGCACAGATAATACTCGTTGGCACACTGATCCGATGATCAATGGTCGGTACAATATATCCGCTGTCTACTGTAAATGTTCCTTTAGTCAGTGACATATAGTCTGGGTGCCTGCTATTCACCACATGGGTACAGATTGGCATGAAAACTAAGAGGGGTTTGAACATATTGCATCCCAACACTCAGTGCTTTCTAAATTGGTGACTGCCTCCAATCCTTTGTAAACTAACATCCTACCACAATAAATCTACCAATGAGAAAGCCCATTAAATACACCCCTGACCAGGCAGAGAAATGTGTAAACTCTCACAGATAGGACACGGCTCCAAATACCCAAATACGGAGTTTCATTGCAAGAGGGAGACGGGAAGAGAAGAGCGGACAAGGGATACACTCAGTTTAATAAATATTGCTCTCTTTGCAGTTGGTGAAATGCACCGTCCTAAGGTCTACGTGCTGCCTCCATCACCAGACGAGATTGACACTGAGAAGACGGCTACACTGGTGTGCCTGGCCACCGGTTTTTACCCTGCTGAGATTTACATCGCTTGGATGGTCAATGACACCCTTTTGGATTCAGCTTCCCCGAGCCAACCGGACATGGAGAATAAAACCGGCTCCAGCTCCATTGGCAGCAGGCTAAGACTGGCCGCGGCGGAGTGGAACAGCGGCGACACTTACTCCTGCTTAGTGGGACACCCGTCCCTCAAAATGAATTTAATCAGAAGTATCAATAAATCTCACGGTAAACCTACTTTAGTTAACGTTTCACTTGTTCTAACCGACAGTTTTACATCGTGTACATAACCACCCGTGGTTGAGTGGATATTTGCTATAGAAGTGTTGCTGCTGTGATGTTCATCATTGTTTGTGTTTCAGTCAGCGAATCTCCCATTTACCCTCCGTCACTGTCAACCTCCAGATCAGATAACAATTGATGATGTATTTCTCTGATATGCCAAACTATATCCCTCAATGTTGCATAATTCTGGTTGAAATCTGATAACCATGAATAACCTTAGTACCGTTTTGTACAAAGCTGCTATATGTCTCAAGATCCCTTGAAGGGTTGCGTGATGTTGTTGGATAAATATGAAATTGAGCTGAAGTCTGAATATGGCTCCGCTTCTTGTAATAAAAGCAGAATGAAAACCTTATGTCTTCCCGAATTTTTGTTTGTATGCGTTTGATCTTCGTGATGATGATTTACAACTTGATCCAACACATATGTTGAACCATTGTGTAATATTCTGCCTGTGCAGCACGTTCCCTTTGCTCCACTTTATGGAGACATTACTGGTGCTTTGAATCAGCTTACACTGATCTTCAGCTTCTTGGAAGCTTACAGAACTCTTGTGGTGTGCAATTGGCCAATGAGATGTCCATTTGTAGAAAGGAAAGAATAAAGGTGAACGATTATCCTGCTGCCCATTAGAATGTCAGCTATGCACTAAGACTGGCGATTGGCACCTACTTATCCATTGGTAGCCAGATAATCTCCCTCATTGGCGTCTCTTCCGTCTCCCTCACCGTTACCTGTGATGTCCCCCAAGGATCTATCTTCAGTACCCTCCTCTTTCATTACATGCTGCCCCTCGGTGACATCATCAAACATCAGATACCACATGTACGCTGAAGACACAAAGCTCTATCTCACCAACACCTCTCTGAACCCATCCACTGCCTCTGATTTGTGACGCGAACTGATACAGGATGAGCAGGATTTTTTTTGTCTTTAAATAATGAGCAGAACGAAGTCATTGTCTTCGGACCTCGCTACAAACTCAATTTCTTAACCACGGACTCCTGCCCTCTCCCAGAACTATGTTGCAGCCTGAATCAGACTGTTAGGAACCCTGGCAACATAACTGGCCGTGAGCTGGGATTCAAAATCCATATCCTCCCCTTCACCATGACCATCTACTTCTACCTCAGTAATATTGCCTGTCTCTACCCGGTCACAGATCATCTGCTGCTGAAACTCACAGGCGTGCCTTGGTTTCCTAGGGAACTGACTACACAATATTCTACATGCCAGTCTCCCAATTTCCACCCTCCATCAAATTCTGTTGATCCAAAACTCTACCACCTATATTTTATCTGGCACCAAGTCCTGTTCACCCATCAACTCTGTGCTCGGGGACCTACTTTGTCTCCCAGACCTGGCAACACATCAATTTGTAAAATCTTTCCCATGTTTTCAAATCCTTCCATGGCCTATCCAATCCCTGCTGCTGTAACCTATTTTAGTGCTCCGACTCTCAGCGATTTCTGCTTCCTCCAAAGCTAGCCTCTTGTTCTTCCCCGATTACCATCGTCCCACCAGTGGTGGGCGTGCCTTTAGCTGCCGAGTCACTAAACTGTGACATTCCCTCCCTAAACCTCTCTGCCACCCTACCTCTCTCTCGTGTAAGTCGCTGATTAAAACTTCGCTGTTTGACCAAGCTTTTCGTCTCCTGTCCCAATCTATCCTGATGTGGAATAATGTGCATTTTTTCAGTTTACTCACTGGTGAAACGCCTTTGGGAAATGTTACTACCCTAAAGGCGCTATCTAAATGCACTCCTGCGATGATGGTGTTTTTTTTATTCGCAATAAAAATATAAAGACACCCTCCCCGCCCACCCCAAAATATCAGACAGTATTAGCATAAACCGGCAGTGTGTATAATCCGAGACTTGACAGTAGTGACTCATTCTGGATATTCTAGGAATCATTAACTTCATTTTATTCGGACTACAGTAGCCATAGAATACCGGGTACATGCACATCTCAGGTCATAATCTGAGGCTCCTAGTTGGCGTACGAGATGTATACTCTCCCGCCGGTGCAAAAACCAGAACTTGCAATCTGTCAACAACACTCTTGAAAAAGATTTTACAAAGCATGAAAGTTAAATGTCACCAAACATTTATACATTTAAACCCTGTGCAACAAGGAATATTTTTTCAGCCTCATTAAAACATGCAGAATTATTTTTCAAAACATTCCATTTTTTCTAAAAAAATTAAATTAAATTCAATTTTAATTAATTTTCAATATGTTTTTTTTGGTTGAAGTTTTGACGTATTTTCGGGGTTATTTCCATTCATACATATGAAATAAGCATATATGGGGATTCCCATCTTTTATTGGTTGGGCGGATAATGATCCTCGGGATGCTTGCGAACCTGCTGCGGTCCTGGGAAACTTGAGCCTCTCCCCGCGGGTACCCGGGGCGGCCCAGGACGCAAAATCTCCGTACCTCCCGGACCAACAGGTAGAGGGGCATTTTATTTTCGGATCCGACACATTTCCCCACCGGAATCCTGCCACTTATAATTCAGGCCTGTCGTGTATCTATTGGAGAAATCTCGAGGTAGCATACAGGAATATACCATACCACGTGTTATAGTTTCCAAAAAATAATAATAATCGATACAACAGAGAATTGTAGAATAACCCAACAGTTAAGTGTATGGCAGCGCCATCAACGTGAGTCACACCTAATCCTAATGACAGTGAGGCGGGTCTAACGCTCTGTGTAAGTGATAATTTAAAATACTGCCAGCTTTACCCATTGAAGTAGTATCACACAACTTGCCTGTGTCCGCGAGTGACCTTTGTTGCAAAATCTCGATCGGTTTTCACAGTCCAACAAAGAGTGCGCTGATTAAACATAGTTAAATCTTGAGCCTGAAATGTGACCCCGCCCCGGTTTAATGTATATCAGTTTAGCAGGTGAACCGCAAGGGATTTGAACCGATACACAGTCCACTCTTCTGCTAAGAATTTCACTCCTTTGAATATAGTGTCATTATCTTTGTTGTCAGCTGCCCGATGAGAAATGATATTGAATCAATCGCACTTGTCAGCATCATGAATATTTTTTCACGGAATGGTAAAAATGTTGGATAAATGTGCTGTAGAATCTCAGTCCTCTGCCCTATATACTCTGATCGCTAATGTCATCACACAACCTAGTTTCTCCCCATTGCCCTGAGAATCACTATCACCCACATAAAACATAGGAACCGAAGAAATAGGAGCAGTAGTCGGCCATATGGCCCCTCAAACCTGTTCTGCCATTCAATAAGATCATGGCAGATCTGATCATGCACTCAGCTCACTTCCCTGCACGCTCCTCATAACGTCTTATTCCCTTATCAGTTAAAATCGCATTAACATCTGGCTGGTTAATGTTTGAATTACATTTTCAAGTTGCCTCAGTACAACCTGTAATACACCATGTTCCTCACGACAGCCAGGTCCGTGCTATTACACCAGCTTTGTATCCATTCTGTATTCAACCAGAACACATTTATAGGGAGGGAGAACAGCCAGTTGTCGTGGTGCACATTGGGACCAACGACATAGGTAAAAAAAAGGGATGAGGTCCTACGAAACGAATTTAAGGAGCTAGGAGCTAAATTAAAAAGTAGGACCTCAAAAGTAGTAATCTCGGGATTGCTACCAGTGCCACGTGCTAGTCAGAGTAGGAATCGCAGGATAGCGCAGATGAATACGTGGCTTGAGCAGTGGTGCAGCAGGGAGGGATTCAAATTCCTGGGGCATTGGAACCGGTTCTGGGGGAGGTGGGACCAGTACAAAGCGGACGGTCTGCACCTGGGCAGGACCGGAACCAATGTCCTAGGGGGAGTGTTTGCTAGTGCTGTTGGGGAGGATTTAAACTAATATGGCAGGGGGATGGGAACCAATGCAGGGAGACAGAGGGAAACAAAAAGGAGGCAAAAGCAAAAGACAGAAAGGAGATGAGGAAAAGTGGAGGGCAGAGAAACCCAAGGCAAAGAACAAAAAGGGCCACTGTACAGCAAAATTCTAAAAGGACAAAGGGTGATAAAAAAACAAGCCTGAAGGCTTTGTGTCTTAATGCAAGGAGTATCCGCAATAAGGTGGATGAATTAACTGTGCAAATAGATATTAACAAATATGATGTGATTGGGATTACGGAGACGTGGCTCCAGGATGATCAGGGCTGGGAACTCAACATCCAGGGGTATTCAACATTCAAGAAAGATAGAATAAAAGGAAAAGGAGGTGGGGTAGCATTGCTGGTTAAGGAGCAAATTAAGGCAATAGTTCGGAAGGACATTAGCTTGGATGATGTGGAATCTATATGGGTAGAGCTGCAGAATACCAAAGGGCAAAAAACGTTATGGGAGTTGTGTACAGACCTCCAAACAGTCGTAGTGATGTTGGGGAGGGCATCAAACATGAAATTAGGGGTGCGTGCAATAAAGGTGCAGCAGTTATAATGGGTGACTTTAATATGCACATAGATTGGGTTAACCAAACTGGAAGCAATACGGTAGAGGAGGATTTCCTGGAGTGCATAAGGGATGGTTTTTTAGACCAATATGTCGAGGAACCAACAAGGGGGGAGGCCATCTTAGACTGGGTGTTGTGTAATGAGAGAGGATTAATTAGCAATCTCGTTGTGCGAGGCCCCTGGGGGAAGAGTGACCATAATATGGTGGAATTCTGCATTAGGATGGAGAATGAAACAGTTAATTCAGAGACCATGGTCCAGAACTTAAAGAAGGGTAACTTTGAAGGTATGAGGCGTGAATTGGCTAGGATAGATTGGCGAATGATACTTAAGGGGTTGACTGTGGATGGGCAATGGCAGACATTTAGAGACCGCATGGATGAACTACAACAATTGTACATTCCTGTCTGTCATAAAAATAAAAAAGGGAAGGTGGCTCAACCGTGGCTATCAAGGGAAATCAGGGATAGCATTAAAGCCAAGGAAGTGGCATACAAATTGGCCAGAAATAGCAGCGAACCCAGGGACTGGGAGAAATTTAGAACTCAGCAGAGGAGGACAAAGGGTTTGATTAGGGCGGGGAAAATGGAGTACGAGAAGAAGCTTGCAGGGAACATTAAGACGGATTGCAAAAATTTCTATAGATATGTAAAGAGAAAAAGGTTAGTAAAGACAAACGTAAGTCCCCTGCAGTCAGAATCAGGGGAAGTCATAACGGGGAACAAAGAAATGGCGGACCAATTGAACAAGTACTTTGGTTCGGTATTCACTGAGGAGGACACAAACAACCTTCCGGATATAAAAGGGGTCGGAGGGTCTAGTAAGGAGGAGGGACTGAGGGAAATCCTTATTAGTCGGGAAATTGTGTTGGGGAAATTGATGGGATTGAAGGCCGATAAATCCCCAGGGCCTGATGGACTGCATCCCAGAGTACTTAAGGAGGTGGCCTTGGAAATAGTGGATGCATTGACAGTCATTTTCCAACATTCCATTGACTCTGGATCAGTTCCTATGGAGTGGAGCGTAGCCAATGTAACCCCACTTTTTAAAAAAGGAGGGAGAGAGAAAACAGGGAATTATAGACCGGTCAGCCTGACATCGGTAGTGGGTAAAATGATGTAATCAATTGTTAAGGATGTCATAGCAGTGCATTTGGAAAGAGGTAATATGATAGGTCCAAGTCAGCATGGATTTGTGAAAGGGAAATCATGCTTGACAAATCTTCTGGAATTTTTTGAGGATGTTTCCAGTAGAGTGGACAAGGGAGAACCAGTTGATGTGGTATATTTGGACTTTCAGAAGGCTATCGACAAGGTCCCACACAAGAGATTAATGTGCAAAGTTAAAGCACATGGGATTGGGGGTAGTGTGCTGACATGGATTGAGAACTGGTTGTCAGACAGGAAGCAAAGAGTAGGAGTAAATGGGGACTTTTCAGAATGGCAGGCAGTGACTAGTGGGGTGCCGCAAGGTTTCTGTGCTGGGGCCCCAGCTGTTTACACTGTACATTAATGATTTAGACGAGGGGATTAAATGTAGTATCTCCAAATTTGCGGATGACACTAAGTTGGGTGGCAGTGTGAGCTGCAAGGAGGATGCCATGAGGCTGCAGAGCGACTTGGATAGGCTAGGTGAGTGGGCAAATGCATGGCAGATGAAGTATAATGTGGATAAATGTGAGGTTATCCACTTTGGTGGTAAAAACAGAGAGACAGACTATTATCTGAATGGTGATAGATTAGGAAAAGGGGATGTGCAACGAGACTTGGGTGTCATGGTACATCAGTCATTGAAGGTTGGCATGCAGGTACAGCAGGCGGTTAAGAAAGCAAATGGGGTACTGAAGTTGCATGTTCAGCCATGAACTCAATGAATGGCGGTGCAGGCTAGAGTGGCCGAATGGCCTACTCCTGCACCTATTTTCTATGTTTCTATGTTTCTATAACAATTTCCATCTTTTGATTCTAGAAAGCCCTCCAATAAGGGAAGATCCAGGAGACTACGAGGTAGAGGAAAATGGACCAGAAAAGTTTGATGAGAATGGCAGCACCACATCAACAGTCATCGCTCTGGTGATTCTGTTTATTCTCAGTATTGTGTACAGCACATGTGTAACGTTCCACAAGGTAAACCCGATCTTCAATAGCAAGCTGAATTTGTGAAATTTCATTCTAAATTTGACTGTTTATTTTAGTATATCCACATCAGAGTCAGACCCTCGAAGTCGAAGAAGACTTGCTTCCATTCCAAAAGTGAGTTCTCAGCTTACTGTACAGTCCAATACGGGAATTACAGTCTCTGTCACAGGTGGGGCAGACAGTAGTTGAATGAAAGGGTGGGTGGGGAGTCTGGTCTCCTTCAGGCTCCTTCCACTGCCTGGGCTTGCTTTCTGCATTGCCAATTTGTCTGTCGCGTTTCACACATTCCAAAAGTGACTATACTTCAAAAGTACTTCAGTGGCTGAAAGGTGCTTTGAGAGGTCTGGTGGTCGGAAAAGGCGCTATATAAAAGCTAGTTGTTCTGTTTTCTTGTTTAAACTTGCCCCGCTATAATGATACCCTCCCGCCACTTGTGGTGCTGTCGAAGCTCAGCATTGCCTCTGACAGAGAATCAGCCTGTTCTGAAGATCAGCTCCGAGGAGAGCTACTTCTCTGCATCCACAATTGTGTTTTTCTATTTCACTATAAATAGTGATATAAAATCAAAGTATTTTATAATCAGAAGAACAGACTACAAACCTTGAAAATAGGGATTGGTATGTTACAATGTTTTTTTCCAAATGTATCCTAGAAATATAAAATGCTGGACCAACACAGAAAAAAGCACACCATTCGGGCCAACCTGCCAGTGCCGGAAAGAGTTATACATGTATCCCAGTATCCGGCTCTTTCCCCATAACTTTGCATTTTTATCTGTCAAATATTTATGCAATTCCATTTTTCATTTCCTATCTGGTTATTTTGTCAATTACTTTAAATCTGCGTCCTCTGTGTACCGACCATTCTGCCACTGGAAACAGTTTCTCCTGATTTATTCCTCCATCAATATCCCATTAATCTGCACTGCCCCAAGGATAACAACCGCAGTCTCCAATTCTTTCCACATAACTGATGTCTTTCATTAATGTTATCAATCTCGTAAATCGACAGGCAACCCTCTCTAAGCCGTGAAATAGACACTCAAGTGTGGTGCCCACATTTGGTCACAAAATCCAGCTGATGCCAAACCACTCTTTCATAAATGTTTAGCGTATCTCACATGCTTTGGTTCTCTTTCCTTCGATATATAAAGCCAACGACCCTTGTGCCTTTTAAGCAACTTCTCAAGCTTTTCTGCCACCTTCAAAGACCTGTGTACATATACCTTCGGTGTCTCTCTTCCATTAACATTGTACCATTAATTTATATTGCATCTCATGCGTCATACCAAAATGTATCACTCGAACTCCATTGCCTTGAATTTCATCTGCCATCTATCTGCTCATTTCATCAGTCTGTATAATTCTTCTTGAAATCTGTTATAATCCACCTCACCATTTAGTACATATCCACGTTTTGACTCATCTACAAACTTTGAAATTATTCTTTCTATACCCAGGTGCTCTGCACTTTCCATCCTTACTTCTCCTAGGAATCGTATATATATATATATAAATCAAAGCAATCAAGATGAAAAATGGCAGAAGTTCCAACATCGGCCTCTTCTCTACTGTCTTAACGCAGGCGTTCATCATTGATCTCTATTTTCTATCCATTGGCCAAGGCCTTATCCATGTAACTACGGCGCCTTTAATTTCATTAGCTTCAATGCTGCTTGCAAATTTATTATTGGTGCCTCAGCAAACTTCTTTTGAAAATCCATGAAGACCACATCACCCGCACCATCTTCATCTATCCGCTCCGTTACATCATCAACATAATCCATCAAGTCAGTCAAAGATGATTTATCTTTTACAAATCTGCGCTGGTTTTCATTTTTAGCCTGTATTTTCTAAACACCAATTATTTGTTTTCCGGAATATGTCCTCAAAAGGTTTTCCCATCAGCATCGTTAGACTGATTGGTCTACCGTTGCCGGCTTTTTCCTTCTCCCCTTTTTGAAAATGGTGTAACACCTGTAATCCTCCAATCCTCTGGCATTACCACATGTAAGGAATTTTGGACAATTGTGGCCAGATGCTCTGCAATTTCCATTCTTACATCTCTCACCAAACTAGGATGCGTCCCATCAGTACTGGGTGATGTTTCCACCTTGTGGAATGCTAACATTTTAAGTAGTTCCAATTTATCTACTTTTGTCCTATCCAATTTATCTACTGCCACCTCCTTTACTGTGAAATTTTCAGCACCTTCCACTTTAGTGAAGACATGCAAAGTACTATTTTTTGCCTCTGCCATCCTCTCCGGCTCCACAAGAAGATTTCCAATGTTGTCGCTAATCGGCCCCACCCTTCCTTTGACTACCCTTGCAGTATTCATGTTTATAAATGATTATGTCTTCGCCGCTACATCAGCCGCTAATTTTTTCTCTGACACAATCTTTGACCCTCTCAGTTCCTGTTTCTCGTCTCCGCTGTACATTTAATATTCAGCCTGTTCCTTTACTAAATTTAAAATCCAATATTTATCAAAGTTTCATTTTTATGCTTCATTTTAATCACAATATATTTAGTCATCAACATAGCTCTAGCGTTGGATGAAACTCCATTCCCCCTCGTGGAAATGTTTCGAGTCTGTACCTATGCTATCGAATGGAAACCTAGAAACATAGAAAATAGGTGCAGGATAGGCCATTCGGCCCTTCGAGCCTACACCACCATTCAATAAGATCATGGCTGTTCATTCCTTCAGTACACCATTCCTGCTTTCTCTCCATACCCCTTGAGCCCTTTAGCCATAAGGTCCATATCTAACTTCCTCTTGAATATATCCAATGAACTGCCATCAACGATTCTCTGCGGTAGAGAATTCCACAGGTTAACAAATCTTTGAGTGAAGAAGTGCCTGCTCATCTCAGTCCTAAATCGTATACCCATTATCCTTAGACCATGTCCCCTTGTTCTGGACTTCCCCAACATCAGGATTATTCTTCCCACATCTAACCCGTCAGAATGTTGTATATTTCTATGCGATCCCCTCTCATCCTTCTAAAATCCAATGTATAAAGGCCAAATCGATAAAATCTCTCCTCATATGTCAGTCCTGCGATCCCGGGAATTAGTGTGATGAACCTTCGCTGCACACCCGCAATAGCAAGAACGTCCTTCCTCAGATTAGGAGGTCAAAGCTGAACACAATATTCAAGGTGAGTCCTCACCAAGGCCCTATACAATTGCAGTAAGATCTCCCTGCTCCTCTACTCAAATCCCCTAGCTATGAATGCCATCATACCATTTGCCTTCTTCACCGCCTGCTGTACCTGCATGCCAACTTTCAATGACTGATGAACCATGACACCCGGATTTCGTTACATCTCCTAATCTGCCGCCAGTCAGGTAATATTCTGCCTTCGTGCTTTTGCCCCCAAAGTGGATAAACTCACATTTATCCACATTACACCGCATCTGCCACTCAGCTAACCTGTCCATTTCACCCTGCAGTCTCTTAGCGTCTTCCTCACAGCTCTCACCGCCACCCAGATTAGAGTCATCTGCAAACTTTGAGATATTACACTCAATTCCTTCATCGAAATCACGAATATATATATTGTAAATAGCTGGGATCCCAGCAGTGTGCCCTGCGGCACCCCACCATTTGCTGCCTGCCATTTGAATGCCTTTCATTGCTCAGTTCCTGATTTACCTGTCAGTCTTTCATTCCAGTCCACCTGGACCAGATCCTATTAAAATCACTGGAATTAACCATCAACAAGTTGAATATTTTCTCCCTTGAATGTTCCGTGTCCATTTCCATAACTACTTTAATCCTAATAATATTGGTATCTCTGTTTCCTAAATGCATTTTGTCTGAATAATACTGCATTCGCCCTATTCCTTTCGCCAGTAGCAGATTCCGCATTGCTTCCATCCTTGTTGGGCTGGAATCAACCTTACCAAGAAAATTCTCCTCGACATATTTCAGGAAATACTCCCTTTACAATGTTACTGTCCCAGTCTCTATTAGCAATGTTTAAGTCCCCTATTATCACTGTCGAGGAAATTTCTAAGTTAAAGTAACTCAAGCGGAGATTTCAGAGTCTTGCTTCAAGAGATTCTTTAATATGTACAGGCGAGATATCTCGGAGAGCTGCTTGGTCCTTACCAAGGCAATACTCTGAAATTCTATAGAAACTTGTTCCATCTTTATACAGAAAAAAAGGAATTTTATCTCTACAATTGACACCTACATTATTCAGGAACATTACCAATTCTAAACAGGGCACAAAGGTCAGTTTACACAGCCCAACAGTATCTTGTCACGTCATTATTCAATCTTTTCGAGGGTCAGCAAGATCATCACTAAAAGCCCCTCTTATCAGAGAAATCAGTTTGTCCAGGCAATGGGGGTATCTTAACATATACAAATACCAGATGTACAGCTTTCATGTTATCTGTTCTTTTCTAACAAAGAAGAGACATCAAGTATTTTCTGGCCTTGCAGGATTCTGCAGTCTCAGCACAGAATTAAACTTACTAAAAGGAAAAGAGAAATTTAACCCCTTCCTATATCGTGAACTAAAGTTCTTCCACAACTCCCTCCTTGTTGATCTTTTATCTTTAATGATCAACATGCTTTCCTTCTTAGAAAGAAAAGGGAGGCTCATACCCCTCGGGGTAAGGTCTCATCTCTAAACATTCTTTTTCATTATAGTCATCTAACTGTCCCTCTATTCTGTTTAACCTTCCTTTCACGATCACATTTTTCTGCTCTATTTTTTCTACTAGGTTCATTACTTGTCCTAACAGGGATCTTACTTTCAGCCCCATTCCACAGACAATTAGCAGCAGAATCAGCAAAATTACACCAAGTACTACTATCGGGTGTATTGCCAGTTTTAATACCGCTGTTGCCCTGGGGGACCAGCCTAGGAATATATCCCACCAGTGATGCGCTGTTATAGAGGTAACTGTGTTTGCTATTCGTACTAATTGTCCCTTTTTAAAACTCATTTCTATCTCAAATTGGTGAATATCTCTGCCCCGCTTGGACAATGCCTTTTCTATTTCTTTGTCATTTTGTATTAGATTATGCAGTCGGGTTAAATTAATTGTAGGTGGTAATGGTTCAATTCTGTGCACCGTTAAATACTTCTCCACATTTTTCCACTGTCCAAAAGTATAAGTTCTTTTTTCTTCTGGGTTATATAGAGTGTAAACTCCTTTCACACAAATATTAATAGGAGGTATATATAAAATCCCGTCTAAGTAGACGGGTTTATTTCCTGTTAGGCAAACTTCGTTTTGGCCTATCTCTGAGACCTCTGTGTCATTAGCTTGTTTTAGTTCCCACTTGCATATTCCTGTCGAGTGCTGTAAAGAACATGGTTCGTGGATGGCGGTTCGGTAAGGACAAACCATCCCGAATGGCCATTTAACACATCCCCTGTCATGATGTGTTAGATTCCTTTCATCGACCCAGTCCCCTTTAAATTTTGGATACCAAAAGTTCTGTCCGAATAATTGGGGTATTACTTGATACTGACACCAAATTTCCTTCTTAGTCATACTTATTATTTCCATTGTGATATTACATCCGTCTATATCACAGCTAGTGTATTTTTCTTGAGGTTTGAGGGCAAGATCTGGAAACTTATTGATTCCAAGTAATCTTTCCCAGGTCTCAGCGTGGAAAGATAGTATTTTCCTTTCTAACTCGGCTCTCAATAACTGTCTGATAGTCTCCTTAAACATGCAGCTGGTGTACCAATTTACCCCTTTCTGTTCCTTCATCAGGTTTTCGATTTCCTTTTCTATTTCTTTACTTTGCCTCCACGTCATTTTGTCTGTTATGTAGCCAGATACCTGTAGTTGCTGTAGCCCTTCATCCCACGCGTTTCTCAACTCTATACTTTCTCCTATTAGTCCTCCTACAACCTGGATTTTGTTTTGCAGGGTCTCTATATCTATTGTGTTCAAGGCTCCCATTCCTACTCCTACCCCACCTAATACAGTTCCCAGCACGTCTCGCTTTTTTCTCAAGGATCGGTCCAGTGTGACTCCAACACTGGTCGTGTTGCAACCATCCCTCTCCCTTAGCGGATATAGGATTTGTATGGTTAAATTTACTATACCTGGGGATCTTACTACCGATATGCAGGTGGTCAATATTCGTTTTAAATGGCCCGGATCTCTGGGGGAATGCCTATTTTTATTATGTGTCCACTGTTTAATATAGGTTCCCCCATGTAGTATTTTTGTACGGTTCATGCACTTTACCCATCCTCTGTTTTCTATTTTAAAATGACAATCTTCTTCGGGGTCACAAAACGTGCCATTAGTTTCTTGGCTCTCAGCTATTTCCTTGTTGGTCAGGCATGTCATATGTACCTTCCATTTCAAGGTTATGTTAAATCCTTCCTCACTGGTTATTTTCACTTCCCCTGATCTTGGGTCCACCCCTATTCCGCAGGCCTCTCACCTTACTGTGAAGTTCCCCACTTTGCAATCCTCTTTTTCCGAACATACATAAGTGTCCTGCTGTCCTGCTTTGTCAATCGTGCCCCAGGCCATTTCTCCTTTCCATATTTTACCTTCTTTTATAAACCTTTCTTCTGTTTTAACTCTTCCCACTGCCAGAAGGATTAACATACCCAATGTCCCCTGATAGTTTTGCCAGGAGTCCTTCCTCATCTTCCTCCCTTTGTTTTCTTCTATAATGCTCCTGAACCAATTCGTTAAAATAATAGCTTACTAGTACAATAGTAACAGTGATCCACAAGATAAAGACCCAAATTGGTATACAGGCAAGTTCTGACATCTAGCTTGATACTTCGGGGTATTATGCTCTTAGTCCAGCCTGGCTCGGTAGAAACAAAAGGGGATGAGTACAGTTCTTTTCGGGGTGTGTCCGCCCTAGCTCGGTATTTCTTCTTCTTGCTGTGTTTCGTCTGGAAGGTAGTATTTACATCGGGTGGCGTGTATCCAATTTGGATGTTTTTCCAGTTTCAGGGCGGTTCTTGTTGTGAGGATTATCTGATATGGTCCCTTCCACCTAGGAGAAAAAGATTCCTTGTTTAGAGTTTTCACTAATACTTGCTCTCCCGGCCTGAAAGGGTGCATGTTTCCCTCTGACGGAGGTACTTGGGTCTGTTTTATTCGCTCATGCAGGCTTCTCGCTATTTCACACATGGCCTGAGCATATTTTAGCGACTTTTCGTCATTCCAAATTAATGCTACCTTTTCTGCTCCTAGTGGCGGTTTCACACCAGTAGGCATTGGCCTTCCTAATAAGGCTTCATGGGGTGTCAAACCAGTATTTCGGTTCTTTTGGTTTCTTATGGTATATAGTACCAATGGAAGGGCATCTGGCCATTTTAGTCCTATTTCTTGACATACTTTAGTAAGGGTGGACTTTATCACTCCATTGACTCTTTCCACCATGCCTGAGGACTGAGGTTGATACGGTATGTGCAATTTCCACTGGAAACCTAGCGCTTCGGCTAGATTCTGCACTATTTTTCCTGTAAAATGTGTTCCTCTGTCACTGTTGATTCCCATAGGTATCCCATATCTTGGCACTATTTCTTTAAATAGGATCTTCACTACTGTTCGGGCATCATCCTTCCTTGTTGCATATGCCTCTACCCACCTTGTAAACATATCTACTATTACTAATAGATACTTAAAGCCTAATACTGGAGGCATGTGGACAAAATCAATTTGCAAATTTTCAAAGGGCATGCTTGGTTGGGGTAGATGGTCATATTCTGCAGGCGTCTTTCCTCTATTGTTTTGTTGGCAAATTTGGCAGGTTTTAGCAATTTTCTCAATTATTACTGTTATTCCTGGTGCATACCATTGCGCATTGATAGCATGTATCATCCCTCCTTTGCCCATGTGAGCCTGACCATGAGCTAGGCGAGACAAGGGCAAAAACAAAGACCTGGGACATACAGTTCGTCCGTCAGGATGGGTCCAGATATTATTTTTTAAAAAACATCCTTGTTTCTCCCATGTTTTTCTTTCCTGCACTGTAACTTGTTGCTGTGCTATTTCAAGTTGTTGGGCGCTCAGTGTTGGCAGAGGGGAGACTGAGGCTGCCTGTAGGCAGCACGTCTGTTCCAAAGCGGCTCGTCGGGCCGCCTCGTCGGCCCTCCTATTTCCTATTGATACTTCATCTTCACCAGTTGTGTGGGCTGCGCATTTAATAACAGCAACCCTTTTTGGCAATTGAATGGCATCTATCAGGTTAAGCACTAATTGTGAGTGCTTAATATGCTTCCCGCCAGAGGTGATGAAGCCTCTGTTTTTCCATAGTTGTCCAAAATCATGGACTACACCAAATGCATATCTTGAATCGGTATATATATTAGCAGATTGATTTTTAGCTAATATACATGCTCTCGTTAGGGCGAACAATTCAGCTGCCTGTGCCGAGGTTCCGGGGGGCAAGGCAAATGCCTCAACAATTTCATATGGGTTCACAATAGCATAGCCTGCCAGGAGCAAATTGTCTGATGGTCTGTGAGACGACCCATCTGTATAAAGAATGAGATCGGGATTGTCCATTGGTTCCGTAAGCAAATCTGGTCTAGGCATGGTAGCCATCTCCACTGTTGACAGACAGTCGTGCTGGTCTGGGTCCTCTATTTCTCTAGTGGAGCTGGTAGGAACAAAAACAGCAGGGTTTACTGCAGGCGCACGGCGAAAAGTGTAGTTAGGGTGTGACAACAGCAGCACCTCGTAGCCTGTCCTTCGGGATGCTGTGAAATGCTGAGTTGCTGCGGAATTCAACAATAACAGCACCGCATGCGCGGTGATAACAGTGCACGGATAGTCCAATACAATTGGTACTGATTTTTCCACCATGACCGCAGTAGCGGCTACAGCACGCAGACAAGCAGGCATTCCTCGTACTACTGGGGGGAGCATTACCGAATAATAAGCAACTGGTCTATTTCCCCCACCATGTTCTTGGGTTAACACTGCTGTTGCGAATCCTTCTTTTTCATTCACATACATTTGAAAAGGTTTCGAATAGTTCGGAAGTCCCAATGCTGGAGCGTTAGTAATAGCATTTTTTAACTGTTTAATTGCTTCTTCCCTCTCAGGGGTCCATTCCACTTTAGGTGGGGCTTCTTTTAGGGTAGTTGATTGTAGAGTCGCATCCCATTCCCGATAGTAGGGGATCCATTGTCTACAGTATCCCACCATCCCTAGAAAAGATAAAACATCCTTCTTTGTCCTTGGTGTGGGGGTGTTTTGGATGGTTTGAATTCTTTCAGGTCCCAGCTGCCTCTGCCCCTGGGATATACGAAACCCTAGGTACTGCACTTGGACTTGGCAGAATTGTAACTTTTGCAGTGAAACCCGATGCCCTCTTTCACATAGGTGCTGTAAAAGCTTTATAGAGTCTTGCATACATTCAAACCCGTGGCTGGAGGCCACGAGCAGATCGTCAGCGTATTGTAATAGCACCGACTGATCTGATAATGAGCAGTCCTCGAGGTCTCTTTTTACGGCTGCCGCATAAACTGCGGGGCTTTCGGTATACCCCTGGGGCAGCCTAGTCCACGTATACTGTTGTTTCTTATACGTGAAGGCAAACAAATATTGACTTTCCTCCTTTAAAGGGATGGAGAAGAATGCCGAACACAGATCTACTACAGTAAAGACAGTAGCTGTGGGTGGGATAGCGGATAGTATGATGTTGGTGTCCGGTACCACAGGGGTGATAGGGACTACTATCTTATTTATAGCTCTTAGATCTTGTACAAATCTCCACTCATTTGGTCTATTAATCTTCGGGATAGGCAGTATCGGCGTATTACACGGGCTCTGTGTCTTTTTCAGGACGCCTTGCTCTAACAGTGCTAAGATGACTGGCTCTATCCCTTCTTCCGCCTCCGGTGGCAGTCTGTACTGCCTTATACTTGGCAATACAGCATTTTTTATCAACTGTACCCTATGGGGCACCGCAGAATAGACTTGTCCAACATGGTTTTTATGTTTAGCCCAGAGTTCGGGGGACACTTGACTCAGTGCCATTGGTATGTTAGGGCTAGTTTGTCCGGGGGGTTGCTGTTTTTCAAACGTAGCATCGTGCCCTTTTCTCTCCCAGTGGAGAATTCCTCTGTCACGGGTGATAAATTCTAGCCGTATATCCTGCAGTTCTATCATCGCCCATGGTTGATAACCTGGTCGCTGTCTTTTCTCTTCTATGTCTAAGATCATCCCGCCCATGTCTTTAGGTTTTGCTGGGGGCTTTACAGCCAATGTCAGATGGGGTGTCGTATTTTCTTCTTTAAATCGTTTTTGTTGTAACGGTGTTAGCTCCACGGCCACCCCCAACCCTTCAGATCCGAAATAAATGTGGGGAGTAGCTTCTATTACTTCGTTTTTATTTAAGAACGGTTGCACAAAGCGCTGATAGTCTTCAGCCCTGTGTCGAGTATACCAGGCTGTACAGTGAAGCTGAACTGCCTCAAAGCTTGTTAAGATGATATACAATAACTCTTTAATATTAGGGTCAATTTTAATCTTTAAGTTTTCCACTGCCTCTTTTATCAGGGGGGAGTAGAAGTTGCCACTCAGTTGCCAACTATAAAGGGCAGCACTTTCTTCATTCTTTTCCTCTTTCTCTCTTTCTATCCCATTAAAGAACTGATGAATGTTATTTGGAGGGATCTCCATAAACATCCCTTCCTTTGTGCAATATATTGTGGCTCCTAGTTTGCACAAAGTCTGTCTTCCTAATAGAGGGAGAGGCGTTGTCTTAGAGACTATCAGGGTTTCGTCATTAACTTGTTGTCCTTCAATTGTCAATTTAGTAGGTTCGGATAAAAAATCTTTCAAGGGGACGCCGGCCACACCCATGCTTAAAACAGTGGTGTTGCTTACGGGTAATCCCACAGAGGGCGGTACAGAGGACATAGTGGCGCCGGTATCCACCAGGAACTTTACATAAGTGTTTCCTACTTTTAGTATTGCTAAGGGATTTTCTTCTATGTCCGTTGATAAGCGAAGAGTCGCTGCCTGTACCGTTATGCCTCTGGGGCATCCCTATGCTGATTGATACGGATTGGGGTTAGAAAAGGAAAATTGAGGGGCTGGTGGAGGTGGAGGTTCGGAAAAGTTCCCTTGCGACCCTCTATTCTGTTTGGGCGGGCATCTACAGTCGCGAGCCCAATGCCCTATTCTTCCACAATTTCTACACTCATCTTGAGAGCGATCTCGCTGTGACCACTGTCCTCTTCCTCTTCCTCTACCCCTAAATCCCCCTCGATTCTGCGCCTGCCCTCCGCCTCTCTGCTGGTAATATTGACCTGTTGCTTTGGTTTTACTTACGTAATTGAACAATCCCTCCCTGTCCATGTTTGCCAAGACAGTGACTGTCTCTTTCCAGGTTTTTCCTTGCCAATCTAAAACTTTAATTTTGTAGGTCTTTGCATGCTGTGGTAACATGCAGTTCAGCAGTGTTTGTACTGCTAAAGGTTCATTCGTATCTAAGGGTATTCCTGCATACTCCTCCCAGCTATTTTTCCACCTGGCTGCGAAATCTATCATTGATTCTTCCGCTTTCTGCAAACAGCGAGTAACCTCCCCTATATCCCCATGTTGTCTAGCCCCTTGTAGAATTGCATTCCGTCCTCTATTCTGTAGCCAGTGTGTTAAAGATTCGTTTCCTTCATTTAGCAAATCATTATTAGCTCTCCAATCCCCTTCTTCTCCGGGCGGGATATGGAACATATCTTTTACTCCCTGCCAGGAAGATCCGTACGCTGCTTGTAATAATAGTTTAACATCCCCTGGTAGCGCATTATAAATTGTACAGGTCTGCTCAAGCCAGTTATGAAATGCAACAGGTTTCTTTACCGGGTTTGGGGCTGCAGAGATCATGTCTCTGGCCTCTCCCGGAGACCAGGGTTTTAAAACCGCTGTGGTTCCTATCATTACTCGGGGATTTTGGAGGAGGAGGGTAGAGTCGGCTTCTGCCTGAGCTGGGGTTGTTTGTGACCTTAGGACCATACCAGCTCTCAGATTGGCTCCCCCTCCCTCTGCTGCTTCAGCCTCTGCTGCTTCAGCCCCTGCTCCTAATACCCCCGGGTTTCCTTCATCAGCTCCTCCATTAGGTAGTGGGGCCGGGAAGACAGCTAGTTCTCCCTGGGCTTGATCTCTATGGGCAATAACCATTTCTAAAATTTCCTGCCAGCTATTTCGCTTTGGGGGTTCTATGCGAGGATAGAGTCCCACGGTTGGTGCTGAGGGGATAGGGAGGTTTGGAGGGCTATAAGAGGGAGGTTTTTCAGTTTCCCCCTTTTCTTTCTCTCCTGATTTATTCTCTGATATTTTTACTTTCGGAGGCTGATGTCTTTTTGCAACCTCTAGCCATTTAATAAAACATTCATCCATATAATCTTTGTCCCAAGTAGGGTCTCCTCCCCCTTCCTTAGTTATTTTCCTCCATTCTTCGATTAAAGACAATTTAAAACTTCCTCCATATGGCCAGTCCCCATCAGACCAACCATATAAATCGCTACTAAATGTTACCGCGTATCGGTCATCTCCTGTTTCTTTAATTACAGTGTCCGCCGGCGAGCCGGGTGGCACAATTGGATCTCCTACCTTCTCTCGTTGCTTTACTACCTTACGAATCCTTTTTTCAGTTTTACGCTGCATACTCATTCTTTTAGTTGGAGGGTCGGTTTTCTTCCCTTTTCTAGGAACTGGACGCAAGCATCCTGCTCGACTAGAGCTGTTTCCCATTCTCTCCGGGTGCAGTTTCTCGCGGTGTTTTCTGAAACGAGAGGTTAAGACACGCCCACAAAAATATATACACACACAGTATTTACAAAGTGCTCACCGGTGTCTCTTTTCGGCTCGGCTCGGGTCTCCTTTAGCTTTCTTGTTATTTTAGCTTCTTACGGTAGCTACCCTATGCCTCACCCTTCCGGGATCTAGGCGGCTTGCCCCCTTTTCTAGGACAGCCTAGGCACTTTCCCCCTTAAGCTGGGAAAATCCTTTTAAAATTCCTCTTTTTCTTTTAAGCCAATTTTTAGTTTTAATTTTGTTCGTTTGGGATCTCGTTATCAGAGGTCCTGCAGACTTCGCCAGAAACTGTCGAGGAAATTTCTAAGTTAAAGTAACTCAAGCGGAGATTTCAGAGTCTTGCTTCAAGAGATTCTTTAATATGTACAGGCGAGATATCTCGGAGAGCTGCTTGGTCCTTACCAAGGCAATACTCTGAAATTCTATAGAAACTTGTTCCATCTTTATACAGAAAAAAAGGAATTTTATCTCTACAATTGACACCTACATTATTCAGGAACATTACCAATTCTAAACAGGGCACAAAGGTCAGTTTACACAGCCCAACAGTATCTTGTCACGTCATTATTCAATCTTTTCGAGGGTCAGCAAGATCATCACTAAAAGCCCCTCTTATCAGAGAAATCAGTTTGTCCAGGCAATGGGGGTATCTTAACATATACAAATACCAGATGTACAGCTTTCATGTTATCTGTTCTTTTCTAACAAAGAAGAGACATCAAGTATTTTCTGGCCTTGCAGGATTCTGCAGTCTCAGCACAGAATTAAACTTACTAAAAGGAAAAGAGAAATTTAACCCCTTCCTATATCGTGAACTAAAGTTCTTCCACAATCACTACTCTAAAATATTGCGTGACAACACGCTCCTCTATTTCATTCCCACTATTTGGTGGCCTGTATTTAACACACGCCAGGAAAAAAGCTTCTGTATTGTTCCATAATTCTAATCAAACAATTCTGTCTTTGAACCTTCAAGTACGCCATCCAGTTCAAATGCTGTAACAGTATCTTTGATCAATATTTCCACACATCCATCGTTTTTCCTTCCGTATCTTTTGCTAATGTATAGCGCAGAACAACATAAAGGGGCCATTCCTTGCCTTGTTTGAGCCATGTCTCCGTTATTGACAATATACTGTAGCATAATCCTGTGTTGCAACTTGTGCCTGCAGCTCTCCACTCTTATTTACCAGCTTACTGGAAATTACACACATGCACTCCAAAATCACTTTACACTGATTCGCATTTCCCCAATCTGAACCCTCCTACTTCTAAAGTACTCTTTCTTTCAATTGTGTTTACTAATCGCGTCCTTCATGCCCCTTATATCTTCTCCCCAGTCCTCCATCCTGGAGCACCACACCTGCCATATTAGTGTAAACCTCCCCCACAGCACTAGTAACCATCACTGTGACATCATTGATCCCGGCCCAATTGGACGCGCAGCCCTTCCATATTTTGCTCGTCGTTCCTCCACAGAACTGGTCCCAATGCTCCAGGAATATGAAACCCTCTCCCTTGCACAATTTCTCCAGCCGCACGTTAAACTTGTTTTATCTTGCTGCTGCTATAGTCACTAGCCCGTGGCACTGGGAGTAATCTAGAGATTATCAGCATTGAGGTCCTGCTCTTTAACGTCCTCCCTCGCTCCTGAAACTATGGCTGTAGGACCTTTGCCCTTTTTCTAGCTACGTTGTCAGTCACGACTTCTGGCTGTCCGCCTTCCCCTTGCGAAATGTTTGCGCCCTTTCAGTGATATCCTTTATCCTTGCAGAATTGAGCAAATCCACCTTGGGAGAATCACGTCGGTGGTTGCAGAACCGACTGCCGCACCCCCTGACTAAGAATCCCCTATGACTAGTGCATTTCTACATTTTGATGTGTCTCCCTGTGCTTCATTTGCCATGCCCCTTTGTACTACACTTCGCTGTGCCTCTCTTTGTTCATTTGCCCCACATTACTGTGCTTCTGCCCGAGACTGCATGCTGCGCAGCACTGAAAAGCGGTTTGAGTGTGTCACCATCCCGGAGGATCCTACTCTACAGGACACTTCCTAACTTGTGGGTTGGCCATCCACTTAAAAATCCCTGCAGTCTCTGTAGCTGTCGGGTGGCCACCTCCTGGAATTTGCAGGAAACTATCAGCCTTCTGTATTCCCTGCACTGACACAGAAACACTGAGCTTGATGTTACGCAACTGGAGGCGATTCATGCACATGGGTTTATACAGGACACATGTAGCGTTAAGACATATGTTGTTATAGATCGATATCATTTCAAATTATCCAGTTAGATAAAATTATTTACTCTGATTAATTACTGCTGCTCCATGTTTTAAAATACCTTGTCCTCACTCTGCACCGAATTCCCACTTTCAGCAAATTACCCCTTTACCCTGATTAGAATGATATCCCATTTAAGAGAATCAGCCTACTCCCACTCAGTCCTGTGCCTTAGCAAATATATTCCTCAAATGCATATATATTAGAAAGACACTAGTTACAACTAGCCAGTTAGCAGCCAGGCACAATGGTTAACCTGCAATTTAATTTAAATATTAAAGTTGGAAAATTAATTAATTTTTAAGTTTGATAACAGCGCATTATAGAAACATAGAAATTAGGTGCAAGAGTAGGCTGTTCAGCCCTTCGAGACTGCACCGCCATTCAATGACTTAATGGCTGAACATGCAGCTTCAGTATCCCATTCCTGCTTTCTCGCCATACCACTTGATTCCCCGAGTAGGAAGGACAACATCTAACTCTTTTTTGAATATATTTAGTGAATTGGCCTCAACAACTTTCTGTGGTAGAAAATTTCACAGGTTCACCACTCCCTGGGTGAAGAAGTTTCTCCTCGTCTCGGTCCTAAATGGCTTGCCGCTTATCCTTAGACTTTGACCCCTGGATCTGGACTTCCCCAACATTGGGAACATTCATCCTGCATCTAACTTGTCAAAACCCGTCAGTCAGAATTTTAAACGTTTCTATGAGATCCCCTCTCATTCTTCTGAACTCCAGTGAATGCAAGCTCAGTTGATCCAATCTTCCTTGATTGTCAGTCCCACCATCCATGGAATCAGTCTGGTGAACCTTCGCTGCACTCCCTCGCAAGCAAGAATGTCCTTCCTCAAGTTAGGAGACCACAACTGCACACAATACTCCAGGCCCTGACCAACTGTAGTAACACCTCCCTGCCCCTGTACTCAAATCCCCTCGCTATGAAGGCCGACATGACATTTGCTTTCTGAACTACCTGCTGGACCTGCATGTCAACCTTCAATGACTGATGTACCATGACACCCAAGTCTCGTTGCACATGCCCTTTTCCTAATCTTTCACCATTAAGTTAATAGTCTGTCTCTCTGTTTTTACCACCAAAGTGGATAACCTCACATTTATCCACATTATACTTCATCTGCCATGCATTTGCCCACTCACCTAACCTAGCCAAGTCACTCTGCAGCCTCATAGCTTCCTCCACGCAGCTCACAGTGCCACCCAACTTAGTGGCATCTGCAAATTTGGAGATACTACATTTAATCCCCTCGTCTAAATCATTGATAGACAATGTAAACAGCTGGGTCCCCAGCCAAGAAATTTGCGGTGCCCCACTAGTCACTGCCTGCCATTCTGAAAAATACCCATTTACTGCTATCTTTGCTTCCTGACTGCCAACCCGTTCTCAATCCACATCAGCACACTACCCCCAATCCCATGTGCTTTAACTTTGCAAATTAACCTCTTGTATGGGACCTTGTCGAAAGCCTTCTGAAAGTTCAAATACACCACATCAACTGGTTCTCCCCTGTCCATTCTACTGGAAACATCCTCAAAAAATTCCGGAAGATTTTTCAAGAACGATTTCCCTTTCACAAATCCATGCTGACTTGGACCTATCATGTCACCTCTTTCCAAATGTGCTGCTATGACATCCTTATTAATTGGATCCAGCACTTTACCCACGACCGATGTCAGGCTGACCTGTCTATAATTCCCTGTTTTCTCTCTCCCTCCTTTCTTAAAAAGTGGGGTTACATTGGCTACCCTCCACTCCATAGGAACTGATCCAGAGTCTATGGAATGTTGGACAATGACTGTCAATGCATCCGCTATTTCCAAGGGCACCTCCTTAATTACTCTGGGATGCTGACCATCAAGCCCTGGGGATTTATCGGCCTTCCGTCCCATCAATTTCCCCAACACAATTTCCCGACTAATAAGGATTTCCCTCAGTTCCTCCTTCATACTAGACCCTCTGACCACTTTTATATCCGGAAGGTTGTTTGTGTCCTCCTTAGTGAATACTGAACCAAAGTACTTGTTCAATTGGTCTGCCATTTCTTTGTTCCCCATTATGACTTCCGCTGGTTCTGATTACAGGGGACCTACGTTTGTCTTTACTAACTTTTTCTCTTTACATATCTATAGAAGCTTTTGCAGTCCATCTTAATGTTCCCTGCAAGCTTCCTCTCATACTGTATTTTCCCTGCTCTAATCAAACCATTTGTCCTCCTCTGCTGAGTTCTAAATTTCTCCCAGTCCCTGGGTTCGCTGCTATTTCTGGCCAATTTGTATACCACTTCCTTGGCTTTAATACTATCCCTGATTTCCCTTGATAGCCACGGTTGAGCTACCTTCCCTTTTTTGATTTTTACGACAGGCAGGGATGCACAATTGCTGTAGTTCATCCATGCGGTCTCTAAATGTCTGCCATTGCCCATCCACTGTCAACCCCTTAAGTATCAATCGCCTATCTATCCTAACCAATTCACGCCTCATACCTTCAACGTTACCCTTCTTTAAGTTCTGGACCATGGTCTCTGAATTAACTGTTTCACTCTCCATCCTAATGTAGAATTCCTCCATATTATGGTCATTCTTCCCCAAGTGGCCTCGCACAACGAGATTGCTAATTAATCCTCTCTCATTACACAACACCCAGTCTAAGATGGCCTCCTCCCTTGTTGGTTCCTCGACATATTGGTCTAGAAAACCATCCCTTATGCACTCCAGGAAATCCTCCTCCACCGTGTTGCTTCCAGTTTGTTTAGCCCAATCTATATGCATATTAAAGTCACCCATGACAACTGCTGTACCTTTATTGCATGCACCCCTAATTTCTTGTTTGATGCCCTCCCCAACATCAGTACTACTGTTTGGAGGTCTGTTACAACTCCCACGAACGTTTTTTGCCCTTTGGTGTTCTGCAGCTCTACCAATATAGATTCCACATCATCCAAGCTAATTTCCTTCCTAACTATTGCATTAATCTCCTCTTTAACCAGCATTGCTACCTCAACTCCGTTTCCTTTTATTCTATCCTTCCTGAATGTTGAATACTCTTGGATATTGAGTTCCCAGCCCTGATCATCCTGGAGCCACGTCTCTGTAATCCCAATCAAATCATATCTGTTAACAATTATTTGAACAGTTAATTCATCCACCTTATTACGGATACTACTTGCATTAAGACACAAAACCTTCAGGCTTGTTTTTTTAACACCCTTTGTCCTTTTAGAATTATGATGACGTGTGGCCCTTTTTGTTTCTTGGCTTTGTTTATTCGGACTTCCACTATTGCTTTTTACCTTTGTATCATCTATTTCTGACTCCATATTATTTTGCGCTGTCTCACTCTATAGGTTCCCTCCCCCTTGCCATATTAGTTCAAACACTCCCGAACTGCATTAGCAAATGTTACCTCCAGGACATCAGTTCCAGTCCTGCCCAAACCCAGACCGTCCCTTTTGTACAGGTCCCACTTCCCACAGAACTGGTTCCAATGTCCCAGGAATTTGAATCCCTCCCTCTTGCTCAAGCCTCATATTTATTCTAACTATCCTGCTCCCTCTACTCTGATTCGCACGTGGCACTGGTCGCAATGCAGATATAAACTCCTCGCAAACTACTTGCCAGTTCTTTCTGCATTAAGCACTTGCCACACTAAAGTTATAGTACATTTTCATTTCCTTCTCTTTTTAATGTCAGTCAGTTCAGCAGATCCACTCAACTCTCATACAGCTTCGTGAGTTTCTATTTGCTATCCGCCTATCTCTCCATATACCTGTCCGTCTTGCTGCCTGTCCCTCTATCTGTCTGTCTGAATGTCTATATATCTGTCTGTCTAGTAATCTATCTACCGATCTGATTCTATCTCTCTCTCACACAAACTTACGTTGAATTCCCATGGCATTCCACAGGACGATTCGAAAGCAAACGTTGCCTTCATGGATAGGTTGCTGTGGTACAATGAGGCCAATCTGTAAGGATGTAATTCAGTTCTATTTCCAAATTTATACATTTTTGCGTTATTTTTCACTTGATATCATAATTTCCTTGCTCCAAATTTGAAATTTACATTCTCCATCTACACATATCACGCTGTAGTTACACATTCCAGCCACTAATAGAAACATAGAAACATAGAAAATAGGTGCAGGAGCAGGCCATTCAGCCCTTCTAGCCTGCACCGCCATTCAATGAGTTCATGGCTGAACATGAAACTTCAGTACCCCCTTCCTGCTTTCCCGCCATAACCCTTGATCCCCCGAGTAGTAAGGACTTCATCTAACTCCCATTTGAATATATTTAGTGAATTGGCCTCAACTACTTTCTGTGGTAGAGAATTCCACAGGTTCACCACTCTCTGGGTGAAGAAGTTTCTCCTCATCTCGGTCCTAAATGGCTTACCCCTTATCCTCAGACTGTGACCCCTGGTTCTGGACTTCCCCAACATTGGGAACATTCTTCCTGCATCTAACCTGTCTAAACCCGTCAGAATTTTAAACGTTTCTATGAGGTCCCCTCTCATTCTTCTGAACTCCAGTGAATACAAGCCCAGTTGATCCAGTCTTTATTGATAGGTCAGTCCCACCATCCCGGGAATCAGTCTGGTGAATCTTCGCTGCACTCCCTCAATAGCAAGAATGTCCTTCCTCAAGTTAGGAGACCAAAACTGTACACAATACTCCAGGTGTGGCCTCACCAAGGCCCTGTACAACTGTAGCAACACCTCCCTGCCCCTGTACTCAAATCCCCTCGCTATGAAGGCTAACATGCCATTTGCTTTCTTAACGGCCTGCTGTACCTGCATGCCAACCTTCAATGACTGATGTACCATGACACCCAGGTCTCGTTGCACCTTCCCTTTTCCTAATCTGTCACCATTCAGATAATAGTCTGTCTTTCTGTTTTTACCACAAAGTGAATAACCTCGCATTTATCCACATTATACTTCATCTGCCATGCATTTGCCCACTCACCTAACCTATCCAAGTCACTCTGCAGCCTAATAGCATCCTCCTCGCAGCTCACACTGCCACCCAACTTAGTGTCATCCGCAAATTTGGAGATACTGCATTTAATCCCCTCGTCTAAATCATTAATGTACAGTGTAAACAGCTGGGGCCCCAGCACAGAATAATGCTGTAGTGCTTTTACGATCTCCCCACTGTCTCTAATTGTACTACAGGGACAGATCTGTGCTCCAATCCACAGCATGTCTCTGCTCCTGACATAGCCATAGGTTTTGCGATTTAGCTGTAATATTGCTAATGTTAAATCAAAGTATCACCTAAAATCTGTCCATGGCATTAAAATTGAAAATGAGTCAACTGACTCAGAATGTGAGCTGTGTACCTGTAATCACGTCACTGGAAGAATAAGGAGCTGGTCGGTGTCTACACAAGATTCCTCTTAATACTAAACAAAGAGGTACATTGGATCGTGAATACATCAGACAATTGCAAAAGAAGACAGATGAATGCGCGCGTGGTTGATGGATGACAAATCCTGCTGACTGCAAAAACGTGTAAGGGTGAGCACTTTGTACGTAAGAATGGTAGTTGGGAATAACATGGAAATGGCTATGTTCTAGGGAGCTATAAAGTTGAACAAACGAAGTCAATGCTCAGGTCAGTATGTCGCTGAAAGATAATGGATGAATAAAAGGACAATAGAGTTCCCGGTTACAGAACAAGAGGTAGAGAATAGATAGCAGGTTAAACAGATCGCCAACTGTATCTCCTTTGGAATATCATGCTCAGTTTTTAGGGAATGTACAGAGACTATGTTAGGTTTGCGAGTAGTCCAACGATAATTCACAAGGATGCTCACCTTTTTCTGAGAATTGTGTAATTATTGCTGTATATATAATGAGATATAAGAACGATTCCCTTGTTATTTATACACTCAGGGAGAAACGCGGCATATGAGGCTGCCTGGACTTCGGGGTGTGGCCATTCATTTCTGGAGGTGAACTGCCGAAATGCAAAAACCTCCTCATATTTCAACGCAGAAGTCCATCATCTTGTTTAACATTGCACACGTGTGATTATTCAGATTACACATCATCACCTCACTCTGTTACTCACTGGTTTATCATTCTATTGTGTCCACTGCAGGTGAACGAGAGGCCGCTTGGCCAGAAGGCACCTGTGGCTTATATCAATGCTTCTACGGGAACTTCTGTCGGAGCTTGACCGCAGACGGGACTACATTGCCTCGCTCGCTCCCTCCCCGTTATATGCTGCTGCACTGCTCCACTTCATCTCGTATTCTTGTATAGTCTTACCCAAACAACAAAACTGCTTCATTCCTTTTTTTTATTGCTCATTTCTTATTCCTGCTTCGTTGAGTGTCCGTGCTAATTAGAATTCCGCCTAACGGTCGCAAACCAGTGAGCTGGGAGAAAGCCGCAGAATCCATTAATATAAACTGAGGAGAAACAATGGAATATCCAGCAGGGATAGGTTGAAATTTACGGTGACTGCAGGAAAATTCGCTGAATCGATTTAATATTACATTCAAACGCTGCATTTTAGATAAACGCTCAACTTATTGGGAGATTAATGAGCGACGCCCTCTCCTAATATTCATAACCACAGCACCAGGTGACCTTCAGAAATATAAAGCATTTATTTTAAAACCTTTCGCTATAATATTACTTTCATTTTGCTGAAGCTTTATGATTGATCTCCCAAACAATTAGTTAGAATTATGTCAGTTTCTTAAGGTCAATGCACCCTGTCAGATTCGCTGATTGATCCAAAGGCAAGGGAGCGACCAATCAGGTGGTCGGGTCAAGGGCTACTCCAGTACCACCTCCCAGATTTAGGTTTGATACTACCAGTGCAGCACTGGGGAAGGGCTGCATTTTCACACGTGCCCTGTCAATCGACTGAATCGATAAAACCAGGCCGTATCAGCCGCTGCAGAGCTGAGAACTTGTACATTGGCCAAGATTCTCACATCCAAGAATATAACGAATCAAGTCACCAGTTTTACTTGCCTCTCATCATATTTGAGGGATTTACTGTATCTACATTAACCTAAATAACATCGGCGGCCAAGATTTGCTAGAATATACGGCTTCCCAAAAAGGCAATCACATTTCCGCTTAGAAGCACACCTCTGTCAGCTTGATTGTCATGAAGTCACTCCTGCCATCCATCCTAGCACAGAACTTCCATTTTATTCCTTCCTCCCATCCCCCTTTTACCTGCTCCTGCACTTGCTTAAAATCTGTTACATCTCCAACCTTTTTCCAGTTCTGAAGAAAAGTCTTCGAGCTGAAACGTTAAATCTGATTACATAAAAACAAATGAATATAAACAATAGGAACATGAGTAGCCCATACTGCCCCTCAAGCCTGCTCCGCCATTCAATAAGATCATGGCTGATCCGATCAAGGACTCAGCTCCACTTCCCTGCCAGCTCCCCAAAAGCCCTTATCCCCTTCTCGCTCAAAAATTGTGTATTTCTGTCCGAAATGTATTCAATGTCCCAGCTTCCACAGCTCTGAGAGGCAGAAAATTGCACAGATTTTTACCCTCTAAGAGAAGAAATTCCTCCTCATCACTGTTTTAAATGGGAGGCCCCTTATTCTAAGATTTTGCCCTCTAGTTCTAGTCTCCTCCATCAGTGGAAACATTCTCTCTGCATCCACCTTGTCAAGCCTTCTCCTTATCTTATGCGTTTCGAGAAAATCACCACTCATTCTTCAGAACTCCAATGAGTAGAGGCCCAAACTACTCAAACTTTCATCTTCAGTCAACACCCTCATCCCTGGAATCAACATAGTGAACCTTCTCTGAACTGCCTCCAAATCAAGTATATCCTTTCGTAAATATGGAAAACAAAACTGCACGCAGTATTCCAGGTGTGGCCTCACCAATACTTGTATAGCTGCAGCAAGACTTCCCTGCTTTTATACTTCATCCCCTTTGCATTAAAGGACAAGATACCATTGGCCTTCCTGATCATTTGTTGTACTTGCATATTATCGTTTTGTATTACATGCACACGCACCCCCAGGTCCCGCTGTACTGCGGCACTTTGCAAGATTTCACCATTTAAATAATTACTTGCTATTTGATTTTTTTCTGTCAAAGAACATGACCGCATACTTTCCAACATTATACTCCATCTGCCACATTTTTGCCCACTGACGTAGCCTGTCTATGTCCTTTTGAAGATTTTTGTGTCCTCCTCACACATTGCTTTTCCTCCCATCTTTGTATCATCAGCAAACTTGGCTACGTTGCACACAGTCCCTTCTTCCAAGTCGTTAATTTCGATTGTAAATAGCTGGGTCCATGCACTGATTCCTGCGGCTCCAAACTAGTTAGGCTGCCAACCAGAGAATAAAACTTGTATCCCATCTCTCTGTTTTCTGTTAGTTAGACAATCCTCTATCCTTGCTAATATATTACCCCGAGCCCCCTGAACTTTATCTTGTGCAGGAACCCTTTATGTGGCACCTTATCAAATGCCTTCTGCAAGTCTAAATACACCACATCCATTGGTTCCCCTTTATCCACCCTGTTCGTTGTATCCTCAAAAAACTCCAGCAAATTTGTCAAACATGACTTCACCATCATAAATCCATGCTGACTCTGACTGACCGAATTCTGCATATCCAAATATCCTGCTACTGCTTCTTTAATAATGGACTAAACATTTTCCCAACCTCAGATGTTAGGCTAACTGGTTTATAGTATCCTGGTTTTTGTCTGCCTCATTTTTTAAATAGGGGCAATACATTTGCAGTTTTCCCCAGATTCTGGGACCTCCGCTGAATCCAGGGAATTTTGGTAAATGAATACCCATGCATCCACAATCCCTGTCGGTACTGCTCTTAAGACCCGAGGATGCAAGCCATCAGGTGCAGGGTATTTATCTACCTTTAATCCCATTACTTTACTGATTACCACCACCTTAGTGATTGTGATTGTGTTAAGTTCCTTCCCCGCTATAGCACTTGAATATCCACTGTTGGAATATTGTTAGTTTCCTCTACCATAAATACTGATACCAAATATATATTCAAAGCATCTTCCATCTCCAAGTTCCTCATTACTAGTTCCCGGCCTCGTCCTCTAAGGGACCAACATTTACTTTAGCCACTGTTTTCCTTTTTATATACCTATAGAAACTCTTGCTATCTGATTCTCTCTCCACATAAGCTGCCTGACCTGCTGAGTGTTTCCAGCATTTTCTCTTTGTATTACAGATTGGCACTATTCGTATGATTTTTCTTTTGTATTAAACTTACCTCTTTGTCCCATTCAATGCTGCGCACCATTCGCGAAAGGAATATGTTGATTACTGCTGCCCATTCTGTTTGTTGCTGTTTACAGCCTGTTGTGAAGGCCCATATCCCGCCAGTCTGTGAATGCGGGATATTGCTCCTAAAGTCAAGTCTGTTATTTACTCCAATAATGGTTCCACCACCACGTGGACTGCGGCGGAACCGCGTGGATCGTTTTAAAGATCCCAGGCGACAAAACCCCAGCTGAAATTTCTGGGCTCGAATTGTGAAATTTGATTTTTGAATTGATTATTAAATTATCTAAGATTTAGTCAGTGCAGTATTAAGTGGAATTGTAAATAATTGTGGCGCAGTTTGAATAACAGAAAGGTCCCCAGGACAGGGGATGAAGAGTAGATGAGACTTACCTGTGTTTTATAGGAACAGGGGCTAGTGAGGACAAACAAACAGCACTGAAACATCCCTCCCTTTTTATATCACATGGCAAAAAACTGAGACCAATGAAGTTTCAGTGGGGTCTGGTGGAGAAGTCTGTATGTTTTACTATATGTTAGTAGAATCTTGGACTAGCAACTGTGTTTCTTATGCCGGCTTTTTGTTGAAGTTGTGATCACGATGTCGCTGGGTAAGGTATCAAGGAAAATTTTCCTACCACATTCCTGAGGTCATAGACACGCGTCCAAGGGTGTAAGTCTTCCTCGTGGATCTTTGAGTAGTCACGGCCCGTAGACAGCATAGAGGGTGCAGCAAATTCCTGTGGGCAAAAAGTGCATTGAAGTAAGTTTATGGTAGAAAAAATTGATAATGAAGGGGTAGAATTTAGGTCAGAGGCTTCCCAATGGCGTATGCCTCCGATGTACGAAACATCAATGAAGTGATGGTCCGGGAGGTTGGGCAAGGTGCTGTCCTGGGGCTCTATGGGGAGGCCTGCGTAGAGTCCCATTCGTCCTGGGAGGGCATGTGGTTCACAAGAAGCCCCTTGATTCACACGGTCCAGCCCAACCAAGGAATGTAGCAGTATCCCGATTCATATCGATTGCTGCGTTCTGTTTTTATGGAGCTACCATCAGTATGCATGGGAATAAGCTCCAACATACTCAAACACATGAAACACATTTTAAAAACAAATTACATGTTTTTAAATCATTAAAGTGGCATTTCATTAAATATTTTAAAAGAATATTTCTTTGAATTTTTAAAAATTTGTTTTAATGGGGCTAAAAATAAACTTGTGGGTGTTAATGTATAAATGAGTGATAAACAATTATTTTGTTATTTTATAAAATTACTTTGCTGGTAAAAGCAGGCCTTTTTCAGGAGCAGAGAAAGCCGCCATCAGAGCCAGTGCAACGTCATTGCCCACAGCTGCAACATCGATCTGACCCTGTATCTAATTGCATGAAAAACCCTGGATTCTAGTGTTGTCAACAATTCCATTGTTAAGTGAGTGAAACTGTAATCTTAGGATTGATTTTGCTTCATAAAGTAACACAGTGGCATTCGGAGCAGGAATAGGCCATTTATCCCCTCGATACTGCGCCACCATTAAATTAGACCTTGGCTGATCTGGACCTGAGCTCCATTGCCCCACCTTGGTCCCATATCACTTGATACTCTTTCCTGACATAATCTTAATTGCAGTAATTTGTCTCAAATAAAGTGTCAGAAACAGTGGGTCCAATTGCTAATCATGTGTTAGCTAAAACAATTTATTTTATGTTCCGCATTGATTTGAATGTTATTACTGTTTTATTATTATAAGTTACCTTTCAACGCTGTCATTGCATAGGATTAGAAGATAATAAATATAATTTGCACGATGCATTCAACGTGTTTTTACTGAAAGTTCTGAGTTTATATCTAATACTTATTTTTGGTGTACATTTTTATTCACCTTTTAATTTTTTTAAATGATTAAGTTAACAATACTCACGAATGAACCTCATACATTATACACCCTGAGCAAATAAGATAATCTAGTTATTAAATTAAGTCTAGAACACGGCGTAGTGAATCACACTAATTTACAACAGATTTTAAATGCACCAGGACGGCTGGAGGGGTTGGGTCTGTTCCTGGAACATGAGAAATGACCCAGTCAATTCGCCCGAACCAATCATGAAGCGGTATGATAATTATTACAAGATCCATACTTTATAAGACATTGATTATTCAGTTTTAGCATAAATATTCTGGTAATTATTTTGATGAATTGATTCATTAATTAATAAGGCAGAAATCCAATCATAAATTTATCGAAGTGAAGCCGTCAATCAATGCAACTAAATTTAGTGAATCCATTTTGTGTTTAACTGCGGGGAACCAAAGGCTAGAAATTGCTGCTTGTTATATTCCGCGACTCAGGTTTACCTGCTTTCTGTGGCTCTCCTCTGTTCCATTACTTGAAAGTTTAAGCTGCTTGATTTAAACTGCCTGTGCCTCCATTGCAACAATCATTATCATCATAGGCAGTCCTTCGACACGAGGACGACTTGCTTCTCGGCGAAAAAGGGATGAGTTCACAGGTGTGTCAATGAAGGATCTAATATTCCAGATCCTGAACTACAACCTGAAGGATGGAAGATGCCTGTACTTGGATTGTTTTAACGTGTGGTGACCATTGTACACCAGTCACCACGCGGGCTTGACAGAGCTCGGTCTTAGTCCAGTGGCAAGGATTACCAAAGACTAGCTGGAGACCAGCTCCGCTGCACAGACCGAGTGCACTCACATATCGCAGTGTGGGCTGGCCTGTGCTGCCTCTGGGACTTCGGCTCTTCTGGGCCCAAATTCACGCCTCTCCTGGGCCCCGAGCACTTCCCTCTACGGACTCCTGTTTCTCCTTCGCCCCTCCTGTTGGTCCTGCCCGCAATACCATCAGCGACCTACCTTCATCGCCGTCGCCCCGCGCGCAAGACCATCAGCAGGCCAGAATCATTGGAGGAAGCAGCGTGTGGTAGTATAACACGTTTCAAACAATATTCAAGGGATGTCACGCTAATGTGTTGCTGCAGTAATATCTCAATCAGTAATTTGCAGTGACACATCCTAAACGTGAGCAGACAGAATAAATATCTAAAAAAATACTTGGCACTGTTTCTGGTCTAACGCTGCATACCTTCCCGTGCTGCCCCCTGTCCTCTGGTTTAAAGCTGGCGGTCACACGTTCATTTTAATCGTGATATACATTTTACAATACCTTGCATTTGTAAAGCGCCTTTAACCTACTTAACCGGCCCAAGCCCCTTCACACGAGTGTTATGAGACAAAATCTGACACCGAGCCACACAAAGAGAACATTTAACTCAATAGCTCACCGATATTGCAATGTTCTCGGAGCAGCTCCCGCTATGCATGGGTAACTTGGCAGAACCTCTGAAGTTAAGCTGACGGAGCATGACGATGCCTCAAAGTTATTCCCTTCAACAGTTTTTGGAAATTTGCCTGTGTGCGATGTTGACGGAGGCTCTGCCCTGTTAAACTAAAGAGGTTAACACGTTATCTAAAATTTGAATGTTAAATACCAGAAAACAAGCAAATGTCGAATAGCGAGGATGAGGGATGTGGAATCCACTAAAGCATGCCGCCCATTGTTGAGATCATTGGAACACATTGACCTGGACCCGGTTTCACCAACCAAGTACTTACCTTTCACATGATCTGAAATCAGATCCAGGAAGGACGCACTGTGTGGTACCTGCGCTACTTTGGAAGGGTTTAAATTCATGTTTCAAACGGAGCAAGTTTCTTGACAATACAATAATACCGAAAGTGTATCTGGAGAATTTCTTAATCATCCCACAGGCAGTTTTAACTCACTCCTTTCAAAAAGAAGCTAAAACAAACTAACTGGATGTCTAGCAGAACGGGTGAAGTGTCGTACTGTCGCCACAGCTCAATCTGTGATCTCTGATTGCTGGTGTGTGAGGGCCAAGAAGATGCACTTTGTGTGACGGCATTGCCCGCCATCTAGTGAACAATTGCTGCTACTGCAGTACCATCTTCTTAGAAGGTGGTAGTTGCCCGTGCATAAATTAATTTACCATCGGTTGTCCTTGCAGAGCAGCAACCACACTAAATTGACAGAGCAAGTTCTTGGTCCAATGGCAAAGTTACCCAAGCCAATTGCAAACCAGGTTCTGCTTCATTGGCCTACCACACACTCATGTTCCCATTAATCCCTTTCCTTCTTCACTCAGGTCCCCTCTCCCAGGTTTTCAGGAAACTCAGTGCAAGTGAGCATATTGAGCTTGGAGCAGTTTGTGAGTTGGACCATATAGTACTGGCACTGTACCCCGCCTCCCCGGGCCCAACAATAATAACCTACTCTGCAGTGTGCTGCACTTTTTCCCGGTCTCTCCCCAACCGCTTGCTCTTTGGCCTCGGGTTCCGACCACGCTGCCGACTGGACCCCCCGACCTCGCTGCCGGACTGGACATCCCGACCTCGCTGCTGCAACATAGGAACATCGGGACAGGACTGAGTCATTCAGATCCTAGATCCAGGGATTGTATTCAATTAGATCATGAATGATCTGCATCTCAAATCCATTTACCCGCTTTACCAACACGACCCTCAAAACATTTTCCAACGAAAAACCTTCTAACATCATAATAACTGAAGATTTAGCAGAAGGAGTAGCTCATGTGGCCCCTCGAGCCTGCTCCGCCATTCAATAAGATCAGTTCCACTTTCCTGCTGGATACACACATTCCTGAATTATCCTAGCGTATATAAAGAACGCTTTCAGCTTTGATTCAGCATCCACAGCGCTCTGGGGCAGTGAACTCCCAAGATTCACAACCCTCTGAGTGCAGAAAGACCTCCTCCTCTCTGTGTTAATTAGCCGATCCCTTATCCTGAAACTATAACTTATTTTAGACTCGCCAGCAGGGGGAAGCATCCTCTCAGCATCTTCCCTGACAATCCCCTCAGAATCTTGTATGATACAATGCGATCATCTCTCATTCTTCGAAACAGCAATGTACTCAATCTCTCGTCACAGTACAACACTCTCATTTCAGGAATCAATCAAGTGGACCTTTCTTGCAGAAACATCAGTAAAACAGTATATTTGGTCATGATCACATTGCAGTTTGTGGGAGCTTGCTGTGCGCAATTGGTTGTCGTATTTTGTACATTACAACAGTGACAGAGCCTCACAATATTTGACTGCAAATCGCGTTGGAACGTCCTGTGGTCTTGAAACGAGTTATATAAATACAAGCTGCATGCAGTCCTCCAGATGAGTTCTCACAAAAGTCGATGAGAATTGCAGCAATACTTGCTCACTCTTCTACTCCAACCAATTTCCAATGAAGGCCAACAGGACAATGGCTTCCAAATTGCTTACTTACCTGTATACTAAATCTCTATATTTCCTGTAGAGGACACCTACATTTCTCTGAACACTAACAATTAATAGTTTCTCAACATTGAAAAATGAACGTGTTGTTTCTATTCTTCCTAACAAAGTATACAACCTCACATTTCCCACTTGATATTCGATCTGCCAGCGTATTGCCGATTCGCCTGACCTGTGTATATATATTTGCAGACTCTCTATGGCCTCCTCACAGCTTACTCCCCATCCAGCTTTGTAACGTGAGCAAACTTAGATACATTTCTCTCGGTTTCTTCAAATAAGTCGTTGATATAAATTGTAAATAGCTGAGACCCAAGCACTGATCCTTGCAGCACCCCACTAGTTACAGCCTTTGAACAGAAAATGAGCCATTTACCCCTACTCTCTGTTTTGTGTCCATTAACCAATACTCTAGAAACATATAAACATGGAAAATAGATGCAGGAGTAGGCCACTCGGCCCTTCGAGCATGCAACACCATTAACTAGTATTCACTGGAGTTCAGAAGAATGAGAGGGGACCTCATTGAAACGTTTAAAATTCTGACGGATTTAGACAGGTTAGATGCAGGAAGAATGTTCCCAATGTTGGGGAAGTCCAGAACCAGGGGTCACAGTCTGAGGATAAGGGGTAAGCCATTTAGGACCGAGATGAGGAGAAACTTCTTCACCCAGAGTGTGGTGAACCTGTGGAATTCTCTACCACAGAAAGTAGTTGAGGCCAATTCACTAAATATATTCAAAAGGGAGTTAGATGAAGTCCTTTCTACTCGGGGGATCAAGGGTTATGGCGGGAAAGCAGGAAGGGGGTACTGAAGTTTCATGTTCAGCCATGAACTCATTGAATGGCGGTGCAGGCTAGAAGGGCTGAATGGCCTGCTCCTGCACCTATTTTCTATGTCTATGTCTAAATAAGATCATGGCAGAACCTTCACCTCAGTACCTCTTTCCTGTTTTCTCTCCATACCCCTTGATCCCTTTAGCCGTAAGGGCCATATCTAAATCCCTCTTGAATATATCCAAGGAACAGGCTTCAACAACTCTCTGCTGTAGGGAATTCCACAATTTAAAGCTCTCTGAGTGAAGAAGTTTCTCCTCATATCAGTCCTAAATGGCTTACTCCATATCCTTAAACTACATCCCCTGGTTCTGCACTTCTCCAACATCGGGCTCATTCTTCCTGCATCTAACCTGTCCAGTCCCGTCAGAATGATATATATGTCTATGAGATCCCCTCTCATACTTCTAAATTCCAGTGAATACAAGCCCAGTCGATCCAGTCTCTCCTCATATGTCAGTCCTACCAACCCGGGAATCAGTCTGGTGAACCTTCGCTGCAATAGCAAGAACTTCCTTCCCGAGATTAGGGAAACAAAACTGAACACAATATTCCAGGTGAGGCCTCATTAAGGCCCTGTAGAACTGCAGTAAGGCGTCCCTGCTCCTATACTCAAATCCTCTAGCTATGAAGGCCAAAATACCATTTGCCTTCTTCACTGCCTGCTGAACCTGCAAGCCAACCTTCAATGACTGATGGATCATGACACCCAGGTCTCGCTGCACCTCCCCTTTTCCTAATCTTCCACCATTCAGATAATGTTCTGCCTTCGTGTTTTTGCCACCAAAGTTGATAACCTCACATTTACCCACATTATACTGCATCTGACATACGTTTGCCCACTCGCCGATCCTGTCCAAATCACCCTGCAACCTTTTAGCATCCTTCTCACAGCTCACACCACCACCCAAATTTGTGTCATCTGCAAACTTCGGAGTATTACACTCAATTCCCTCATCCAAATCATTAATATGTATATTAAATAACTGGGGTCCCAGCACTGAGCACTACGGCACCCCACTAGTCACTGCCTGCCATTATGAATTCGATCGTTTATCTCGACTACTGTCGGCCAACCAGTTCTCTATCCACGTCAGTACGTTATCCCCAATAACGTGTGCTTTAATTTTGCACACCAATCTCTTTTGTGGCACCTTGTCAAAAGCCAAGTACACCACATCCACTGGTTCTGTCTTGTCCACTCGACCAGTTACATCCTCAAAAAATTCTCGAAGATTTATCAAGCAGAATTTTCTTTCATAAATCCATGCTAACTTGGACTGATCCCGTCAATGCTTTCCCAATATGTTGCTATTTCATCTTTAATAATTGATTCCAATATTTTGCCCAATACTGACGTCAGGCTAACCAGTCTATAATTAAAAAGTGGTGTTACATTAGCTACCCTCCAGTCCATAGGAACTGATCCAGAGTCGATAGACTGTTGGAAACTGATCACAAATGCATCCACGACTACTTCCTTAAGTACACTGGGAAGCAGATTATCAGGCCCCGGGATTTATCGGCGTTCAATCCCAACAAAATCCTTAACACATTTTCCCGCCTAATAAGGATATCCTTCAGTTCCTCCTTCTCACTAGATCCTTGGTACGCTAGTATTTCTGGAAGGTTATTTGTGTATTCCTTCGTGAAGACAGAACCACATTATTTGTTTAACTGTTTCGCCATTTCTTTGTTCCCTATTATAAATTCCTTTGATTCTGACTGCAAGGGATCTACATTTGTTCTCACTAATCTTTTTCTCTTCACATATCAATAGAAAGTTTTGCAGTCAGTTTTATGTTCCCAGCAAGCTTTCTCTCATATTCTATTTTCCCCCTTCTAATGAAACCGTTTGTCCTCCTCTGTAGTATTACAAAATTCTCCCAGTACTCAGGTTTGCTGCTTTTTCTGGCCAATTTATATGCCTCCTCCTTGGATTTAACACGTTCCTTAATTTCCCTCATTAGCCACGTTTGACTCACCATTCCCGTTTTATTTTTTCTCCTGACAGGGATGTAAATTGTTGAAGTTCATCCATGTGTACTTTAAATGTTTGCCATTGCCTATCCACCATCAAGTATCACTCGCCCATCTATTCTAGCCAATTCACGTCTCATATCATCGAAGTTACCTTTCTTTATGTTCACGACCCTAGTCTCTGAATTAACTGTGTCACTCTCCATCTTAATAAGGAATTCTACCATATTATGGTCACTCTTCCCCAAGGGGCCTCGCACAACAAGAATTCTAATTAGTCCTTTCTCATTACACATCACCCAGTCCAGAATGGTCAGCACCCTAGTTGGTTCCTCAACATATTGAACATATTGGTCCAGGAAACCATGCCTAATACACTCCAGGAAATCCGCCTCTACCGCATTGCTACCAGTTTTGTTAGCCTATTCAATATGCAACGCAATGTTCACCTCAATTCAAGAAAAATTAAACAGGCAAATAAAAGACAATTTTCCCCAGCTTCAGCATCCGCGCCTGATTCTTAATCTCAGGAATATTTCTCACCAGAGTGTTGAGCAAGCTGCTCCAGCGCAGAGAGTGTATGAGTGGAGGGCCGCACATTTAGTGTGTTCGAGTTAATACAACTTGTGTTTATATCCATTTCCTGATTGCTTCTCTAAGCTGAACAGACAGATAGTCACTGTGGTATATCTGTAGCCGTGGTTCTTTCTCGCGTTACTACTCCTGCTTTATGCAAGACCACACAAGCCAACGGGGGGATGGGTGGGGGTGGGGGAGGGTGGACAAAGTCCATCCAGCCGCACACTGCTCATCGCTTTCATTCTAAATCCATCCAGCCCAGTCACTGACTTCATTTCACTCTGTCTCATTGTGGACAGATTATTACATCATTGAGATCCACTTCAGTCTGTACCCTCTGGGTGTAAAATAAAGCAGCAGCTTTGCTCGGAGTGGAATATCACGCAAGGAAGTTGAACCTTCCTTTAACGCTTCCATTACATTTTAAGTTCATATGAATTAACAAAATGATACTCTGGCTAGTTTAGCTTCCGACATGAAAATCTCCCAGCCTCCTCCCCGCTGTAATTGACGCCCGTTCGGTTCAAACTAAAATGTACCACAAAACATTTTCGCAATTGACCAGTGGATACATTTCATATCAAGAATGAATGTTTTGGGCTGATGCATTGTATGAGGTGACATAAGAAGATAAGAGTTAGGATCAAGATTAGGCGATTTGACACCCTGAACCTGCCCCCGCCATTCAATACGCTCCTGGCTGATCTTCTACCTCAGCTCCACTTTCCTACAGTATCCCCACATCCCTTGATTTCATCAATATCCAAAAATCTATCGATCTCTGTATTGAATACACTCAGAATATCAACAGCCATCTGGGATATAGAATTCCAAAGAGTCACCGCCCTCAGAGTGAGGAATAGTATGGCAGTTAACATAAAAGGGAACCCAAAAATCTTCTACTGGCATGTGATTAGTAAGCGGGTACGAAGAGGCGGGATAGGGCCAATTAGGGACAAACAAGGAAATGCATGCTTAGCGGCGCAGGACAAGGCTAGAATACTTGATGATTATCAATGTTTGCGAAAGAAGAGTCTGATGACAAACTATCGATATAAAGGGATATGGTAGAGGTAATGGATGCGGTAAAAAATGATAGGCAGGATGTAAGGGAAAGGCTGGACATGCTTGGAGTGGATAAGTCACCTGGTCCGGATGGCTTGCAACCCAGCTTGGTAAGGGAATGGGCGTGGAATTAGCGGAAGGGCTTGCTATAATATTCCAATCTTCCCTCGATACAGGGGAGGTGCCAGAGCATTGCAAAGTGGCAAATTCAAGAAAGGGTGTAAGAACAATTCTAATAACTGCAGACCGCTCAGTGCTGGGGAAGGTTTTACAAATAGTAATCAGGAAAAAAAATAGCAGGCACTTGGAGAGGTTTATGTTAATTAAAGAGAGCCAGCACGCATTTGTAAAAGACAGATCGTGTATGACTAATCTAATTGAATTTTTGAAGAATTAACAGAAGAGGTTGATGAAGTCAATGCAGCAGATGTTGTTTTGTACGGATTTTGAGAAAGTGTTTGAAAAAGTACCAAATAAAGGGGCGGTTAATACAATTGAGGCTCATGGAATATGATGCTCAGTGTTAGCTTGGATAATAAATTGGCCTAGATGAGAGTAAGCTTGATAAATGTTTGTTTTTCAGACACATGGATGGGCGACAGTGGTGTTCCCGAATGGTCAGTGCTAGGACCACGAACTTATCACTCAAAAATGTGTCCATCCTCGCCACAAATATATTCAATGACCCAGCCTCCACTGCAGAGTTTTGAGCGACAAGGGAATAAGAGGTTATCGGGAGCGGGCAGGGAAGTGGAGTTGAGTCCCTGATCAGATCAGCCATAATAGTATTAAATGGCGGAGAAGACTCGTGGACAAGGTGGCCTCCTCCTGCTCTGCTCTATGTTCTTATGTTATTTGTTTGTGATATGGAAATGGAATAGCGGTGCGATTGGTTTTAGAGTGATAAAGACTATGGAGCGAGAGCTGGTCATTGGGATTAGTTTAGGATTGCTCACGTGAAACATAGAGAGAGTGGGCAGATCGTATCTTCCTGAATTGATGCAGGGCTATGGACCGAGAGTAATGTACTTTGGTTCATCTTGAGCTAGTTGGTTATTGGCGGAGAGTGGAGCGGTTATATAAGTTTGGCATTTTACTGCTATATCCCGATAGCTGGTGGTGGGATTTCTTTCGGAAAGGAGGGATTGGGCGGTGGGATTAATTTTTGATCCATATAGATAGCTGTGGATAATGTGTGGATGTGGTGTTAGTTTTTGACAGACATTCCTCCTTATCTCTGTTTTTAATGGGCGGCCTCTTATTGCAATATCTTGCCCTCTAGTTCTAGTCTCCCCATCAGTGGAAACATCCACTCTGCATCCACCTTGTCGAGCCCCCTCATAATCTTATACTTTTCGATAAGATCACTTCTCATCCTTCTGAATTGCAATGAGTATTAAAATATCATCAAAAGGTACGGAAAATAATCGAAAAATCTAAATGAATGCTGGACTTTATATCTAGAGACCTAATAGCAAATGAGGTAAATGTTATGCTGCAGCTGTATAAACCCCAGGTTAGACCACACCTGGTGTACCGAGAGCACTTTTGGGCGACCACAAGGATATATTGGCCCTCGAGATGCTGCAGCAAAGGTTTACCAGAATAGTACCAGAATTGAAGGGTTAAGTAACGAGGAAAGATTACACAAATTAGAGTTTTATTCCTATGAATGTAGAAGATTAAGGTGTTGTCTGATCGAGGTGTTCAGGACATCAAGGGTAACTGATAGGGTAGATGGAGAGAATCTATTTCCGCTGATTAGAGATTATAGGACAAGGGGCAGAGTCGAAAAGTTAGAGTCAGACCTCTCAGGAGTGAAATTAGGAAACACTTCTATGCACAGAGTGTGGTGGAAGTATTGAACTCTCTTCTGCAAATGGCAATTGATGGTAGATCAATTGTTAATTTAAAATCAATGATTGATAGATTTTTGTTGAGCAAAGACATTACGGGATCTAGGCACAAGGCAGTTATATGCAGTTAAGTCGCAGGTGAACCATGGTCTCACTGAATGGCGGAACAGGTTTGAGGGGCTGATTGGTCTACTCCTGTTCTTCTGTTTATCTCTGTCAACCCTATCAATTATTTTCAAAATCCTTAAAACTTGAATTAAATCACAACAGGACACTGACCCTTCCAGGGAATACAAGTCTAATTTATATAATATCTCTTCATGATCTAAGCCTTGGAGGTCTGGTAATAGTTTGGTAAATCTGGGCTGCACTCCCCCCAAGGCTACTTATCCTTTCTAATGTACAGCGCCAAGAAAGAGAAATGTACACAATGCTCGAGGTGGTATAGCCAGTGTTTGTATAGTTGTAGCACAACTTGCTCAAATTTATATTCCAGCCCTTTAGTTATAAATGCTACCATTCCTTTAGCACTGCTGATTATTTTTGCATCATTGCTGAATTTTCCTGTTCTGCACTTGGACACTTAATCTCTTTGTACCGCCATTGTTACTATACTCTCATCATTTCAGTTGGACTCGGATCTATCCAAAATGGATGACCACACACTTACCTGCAATGAAATTCCCCTTCCAGAGTTCTGCTCACTCACTTAATCTATCAATATCACTTTGTGATGCTGTGCTCCTGTCGAACCGACTGACTATGCCGCCAATCGTTGTGCCATCAAAATACCTGGATACATGGCACCCAATAGTGTTCGGTAATCATTGATAAATACAGCAAATAGTTGAGACCGCAGCACAGATACTTGTGCACACACAAAGTCACTTCATTCCAATGCGAGTAAATTCCCATTATCCATACATTCAGTGTTCTCTCGTCAAATCAATATAATTACTTCAAATGAATGAGGTTTAATCTTAGCTAACAGTCTCTTATGTAGAACCTTTAAGAATACATTATGGAAGTTCAATAAAATTACTTGCAAAGGCATTCCCTTGTCAACTACTTTAGATGCTTCCTCAATTTCAATTTATTTCGCTAAACATGACCTGCCATTTACAAATCAATGTCGGCTCTCTAGAATCAGTCTAAAATTTATCTAAATGCTTGGATACTCTGTCTTTCAATATAGGTTGCAATAACTCTCATATATCATTTGTTAGTCTCACAGGCCTATAATTTACTGATGTCATTAAGTCTCAAGTTTCTTAAATAAAAGTCACATTTAAAATTTTCCAAACTAAAGGTCAATTCCTCATAGAGAATGCTTTGGAAGATTACAACCAAAACACCTGAAATGTATTCACCTTCTCTTTTATAACCATGGGCTGCAAAATATTAGTTGCTGGGGATGTGTCAAACTTTAGTGGCATTATTTTTTTTTTTACAATACTTTCCTTGCTTGCCTTCCCTTTAGTCAGATCCAGTCCTTGATTCATTACTAATGTCCCTGAAATGTCGGATAAATTCACCTCGTCCTCTGTCGTAAAAATAAAAAAGGGAAGGTGGCTCAACCGTGGCTATCAAGGTAAATCAGGGATAGTATTAAAGCCAAGGAAGTGGAATACAAATTGGCCAGAAATAGCAGAGAACCCGGGGACTGGGAGAAATTTAGAACTCAGCAGAGGAGGACAAAGGGTTTGATTAGGGCAGGGAAAATGGAGTAGGAGAAGAAGCTTGCAGGGAACATTAAGACGGATTGCAAAAGTTTCTATAGATATGTAAAGATAAAAAGGTTAGTAAAGACAAACGTAGGTCCCCTGCAGTCAGAATCAGGGGAAGTCATAACGGGGAACAAAGAAATGGCGGACCAATTGAACAAGTACTTTGGTTCGGTATTCACTGAGGAGGACACAAACAACCTTCCGGATATAAAAGGGGTCGGAGGGTCTAGTAAGGAGGAGGAACTGAGGGAAATCCTTATTAGTCGGGAAATTGTGTTGGGGAAATTGATGGGATTGAAGGCCGATAAATCCCCAGGGCCTGATGGACTGCATCCCAGAGTACTTAAGGAGGTGGCCTTGGAAATAGTGGATGCATTGACAGTCATTTTCCAACATTCCATTGACTCTGGATCAGTTCCTATGGAGTGGAGGGTAGCCAATGTAACCCCACTTTTTAAAAAAGGAGGGAGAGAGAAAACAGGGAATTACAGACCGGTCAGCCTGACATCAGTAGTGGCTAAAATGATGGAATCAATTATTAAGGATGTCATCGCAGTGCATTTGGAAAGAGGTAATACGATAGGTCCAAGTCAGCATGGATTTGTGAAAGGGAAATCATGCTTGACAAATCTTCTGGAATTTTTTGAGGATGTTTCCAGCAGAGTGGACAAGGGAGAACCAGTTGATGTGGTATATTTGGACTTTCAGAAGGCTATCGACAAGGTCCCACACAAGAGATTAATGTGCAAAGTTAAAGCACATGGGATTGGGGGTAGTGTGCTGACATGGATTGAGAAGTGGTTGTCAGACAGGAAGCAAAGAGTAGGAGTAAATGGGGACTTTTCAGAATGGCAGGCAGTGACTAGTGGGGTACCGCAAGGTTCTGTGCTGGGGCCCCAGCTGTTTACACTGTACATTAATGATTTAGACGAGGGGATTAAATGTAGTATCTCCAAATTTGCGGATGACACTAAGTTGGGTGGCAGTGTGAGCTGCAAGGAGGATTCTATGAGGCTGCAGAGCGACTTGGATAGGTTAGATGAGTGGGCAAATGCATGGCAGATGAAGTATAATGTGGATAAATGTGAGGTTATCCACTTTGGTGGTAAAAACAGAGAGACAGACTATTATCTGAATGGTGACAGATTAGGAAAAGGGCAGGTGCAAAGAGACCTGGGTGTCATGGTACATCAGTCATTGAAGGTTGGCATGCAGGTACAGCAGGCGGTTAAGAAAGCAAATGGCATGTTGGCCTTCATAGCGAGGGGATTTGAGTACAAGGGCAGGGAGGTGTTGCTACAATTGTACAGGGCCTTGGTGAGGCCACACCTGGAGTATTGTGTACAGTTAAGGTCTCCTAACTTGAGGAAGGACATTCTTGCTATCGAGGGAGTGCAGCGAAGGTTCACCAGACTGATTCCCGGGATGGTGGGACTGACCTATCAAGAAAGACTGGATCAACTGGGCTTGTATTCACTGGAGTTCAGAAGAATGAGAGGGGACCTCATAGAAACGTTTAAAATTCTGACGGGGTTAGACAGGTTAGATGCAGGAAGAATGTTCCCAATCTTAGGGAAGTCCAGAACCAGGGGACACAGTCGAAGGATAAGGGGGAAGCCATTTAGGACCGAGATGAGGAGGAATTTCTTCACCCAGAGAGTGGTGAACCTGTGGAATTCTCTACCACAGAAAGTTGTTGAGGCCAATTCACTAAATATATTCAAAAAGGAGTTAGATGAAGTCCTTACTACTAGGGGAATCAAGGAGTATGGTGAGAAAGCAGGAATGGGGTACTGAAGTTGCATGTTCAGCCATGAACTCATTGAATGGCGGTGCAGGCTAGAAGGGCCGAATGGCCTACTCCTGCACCTATTTTCTATGTTTCTATGTTTCTATTGTAAAGACTGACACAAAGAAATTATTCAACTTGTCTGTCATTACCGTATTTCCATTTGTAATATTACCCCATCTGTATTTGAAAGGGCCCACAACATATTTCACTAACTCTTTTCTTATATACATGTAAAAACTGTGTGTGTTTCTGTTTAATATCCTTGACACTTTTTTTTCTTTTTGAACTTTTGGAGTGCGTGTGATCTTTTTGGTCGTGCTTTGCTGTACTTCATATCGCCCCCAGTCCCCTGGATTGTATCCATTCGTTGAACCTTTATTGGCTCTTTCCTTTAGTTTTATGTTAACTCTCACGTCTTTCGCCGACTACGGCTGTTTTGTTTGTTAAGTAGAGCTATTTTCCCTTCTGGGGATATATTGGTCCTGTATTAAGTTAAATTATTGCGGAAGAAAGCAGGGAAGTGGGATTGGTTTAGGATTGAAGCAGCCTAATAGTGTAGCGAGTGGGGAAAGGGGATTCGTTTGGGATTTAAACATGGCAATGGGGAAAGTTTGCGTACTTTTGAAATAGATTGCAATTGATACAGTCCAACAGAGTATGCAGTGTGATAGTGAGCTGTGATGAGAGAAAGAGTTACTGGGGTACGATTATGAATAGAGCAGTGATATTGGGAGAGAGTGGGCAGTGGATTACTTTTCGATTGACACGGGTATATGGGCATAGCTCCTGTCTATAGTTTTGGCGTGGGATGGAAGCAGGACTATGGGGAAAGAGCGTGGCCATGGGATTTGTATGGGATTGATTCCGAACTATGGGTAAAGATTGTAAAAGTGGCATTAGTTTGTGACTGATACAGATCAAGGCTAGAGAGCCGGGCAATTTGTCTATTTTGTTATTCATACGTTGTTATGGGGACAGACCAGAGCATTATTAATAGCTTGGTATTGATACAGAGCTATGTGTTGAGAGCCGAGCAGTGCGATCAGGTTGTGATTGATACAGGCAATGGGGATAGTGTATGATAGGAGCATTAGCTTGGAGATGGTAAAGCGCTTAGGAATTAGCAGCACAGTGCATTTAGGTGTGATACGGGGCAAAGAGGATATACTGGAGTTGTGAGATTTGTTTTGGAGTGATAGAGGATTATGCGGTGAGAGCAGGGTTGTGGCTTTAGTGTGCAATTGATGAGGTGAGAGTGAGTAATGACTTAATTTTGTAATCACACAGGACTAAGTTTAGGGTATGGAGATTCGTTGGGAGTACAATCTGCTAACGTGTGAGAGCAGGGCTGTGGGATATGTTTGTGAATGATAAAGGTTTTTGAAGGATAATGGGAGACGCCTTAATTTTGCGTTCACTCCGGGCTATGGAGTAAGAGTAGCGCAGTAGGAATAATTGGGTATTCAATCCGTGATATGGGGAGAAATTGGAACGGTGTAATTAGTTTTGTTTTGATGCTGGGCTGTCGATAGTGAGCGGGCGTTGTATTAATGTGGGATTATTCTATCTCTATGCTGAGACTGGTGAAGTAAAATAGTTTTATAAATTAACAGGGATATGGGCTGAGAGTGGGACTACAGCTTTAGTTTTATATTCACACAGGGGTAATGAGAGAGAGAAAGTGCAACTGTGGAATTGGTTTGGTGTTAATACCAGGCTATGGGATGAGAATGGGAATGTGGTTATAGATTGTTATTGATATACGGCTGTGGAGACTGAGCGGCCAATGGTAATAGGTTGTGATTGAAACAGGGAAATGAGAATGTGTGGGGCAGTGATTCTCTTCGATTAATAAATGGCTATGAGGAGGTAATGAGGCAGTGTGATGAGTTGGGATTGATACAGGGCTATGAGGGCAGACCGGAACTGTAGGATTATTTGGTGATTGATAGAGGACTATGCGGTGAGAGCCGGTTAGGTGCATAGAAACATAGAAACATTGAAAAATAGGTGCAGGAGTAGGCCATTCGGCCCTTCGAGCCTGCACCGCCAATCAATAAGATCATGGCTTATCATTCCATCAGTACCCCTTTCCTGTTTCTCTCCATAGACCTTGATCCCCTTAACCATATCTAACTCCTTTTTGAATGTACATCGTGAACTGGCATCCACAACTCTCTGCGGCAGGAAATTCCACAGATTAGCAACTCTCTGAATGAAGAACCTTCTCCTCATCTCAGTCCTAAATGGCCTACCCATTAAACTAAGACTATGTCCCCTGGTTCTGGACTTCCACAACATCGGGAACATTCTACCTGCATCAAACCTGTCCAGCCCCGTCAGAATGATATATGTTTCTATGAGATCCCCTCTCATCCTTCTAAACTCCAATGAATAAAGGACCAGTTGAGCGAGTATCTCCTCATATGACAGCCCATCTATCCCTGGAATCAGTCTGATGAACCTTCGCTGCACTTCCTCAATAGCAAGAACGTCCTTCCTCAGACTAGGAGACCAAAACTGAACACAATATTCCAGATGAGGCCTCACTAAGGCCCTGTATAACTGCAGTAAGATCTACCTGCTTCTATATTCAAATCCCTTGGCTATGAAGGCTAACATACCATTTGCCTTCTTCACCGCCTGCTGTACCTGCATGCCCACTTTCAGTGACTGATGAACTATGACACCCAGGTTTCGTTACACCTCTCCTTTTCCTAGTCTGCCGCCAATCAGATAATATTCTGCATTTGTGTTTTTGCCCCCTAAATGGATAACCTAACATTTATCCACATTATACTACATCGGCCATGCATTTGCCCACTCACCTAATCTGTCCAAGTCACCTTGCAGCCTCTGAGCGTCCTCCTCGCAGCTCACACCAGCACCCAGTTTAGTGTCATCTGGAAAACTAGAGATATTACACTCTATTCCTTTATCCAAATCGTAAATGTGATGGATAAAAGGCCGTGGAGAGAGAGCGTGGGATTGATACAGGGCTATGAGGAGAGAGTGGGTCAGTGGGATTAGTTTTGAAATGCGTAGAGAATGGGGCAGTGAGCTAATGTGGGAATGACACAGGGCTAGGGGAGGAAGCGAGGGAGTTGAATTAGTTTGATAATGATACAGGTCTGTGGGCAGGGAGCAGGACACTGGATTAGTTTGAAAATGATACAGGTCTGTGGGCAGGGTGTGTGTAATTGACATGGATATCGGGCTATGGGGAGAGAGTAGAGCAGTGGGAGTATTTTGGAATTGGGACAGAGCTATGGGGAAGGAGCGGGGCAATTCGATTAATTTGGCATGGGCCACTGGGATTAGTTTGGTGCAAGGCTCTGAGAATGGTGCGCGTCAGTGGGATTATTTTCGGGCTGGTACATGGCTGTGGGGAGGGAGTGAGCAGTGGAATCATTTTGAGATTGGTACAGGGCACTGGGAGGAAGCGGGCAATGAGATTATTTTATGACTTGTACAGGGCTATGGGGAGCAAGCTGGGCAATCGGATAATTGTGGGACTGGTACAGGGCTATGGGGAAGGAGCGGGCAGTGAGATTATTTTGTGAATGGTACACGGCTATGGGGAGAGAGCGGGACAGTGAGATTAATTTGTGAATCGTACAGGGCTATGGGGAGAGAGATGGGCAGTGAGATTATTTTGTGAATGGTACAGGGCTATGGGGAGAGAGTGGGGCAGTGAGATTAATTTGTGATTGGTACAGGGCTATGGGGAGAGAGATGGGCAGTGAGGTTATTTTGTGAATGGTACAGGGCTATGGGGAGAGAGCGGGCAGTGAGATGATTTTGTGAATGTTACAGGGCTATAGGGAAAGAGCGGGACAGTAAGAGCATTTTGTGAATGGTACAGGGCTATGGGGAAGGAGGGGGCAGTGAGATTATTTTGGGAATGATATAGGGCTATGGGGAGGAAGCGGGAAGTGAGATTATTTTGGGAATTGTGAAGGGCTAGGGGGAGGAAGCGGGCAGTGAGATTATTTTGCGAATTGTACAGGGCTTTGTGGAGAGAGCGGGGCAGTGAGATTATTTTGTGAATGGTACAGGGCTATGGGGAGGGAGCGGGCAGTGAGATTATTTTGTGAATGGTACAGGGCTATGGGGAGAGAGCGGGGCAGTGAGATTAATTTGTGAATGGTACAGGGCTATGGGGAGAGAGATGGGCAGTGAGATTATTTTGTGAATGGTACAGGGCTATGGGGAGAGAGCGGGCAGTGAGAAGATTTTCTGAATGGTACAGGGCTATGGAGAAAGAGCGGGCAGTGATATTAATTTGTGAATGGTACAGGGCTATGGGGAGAGAGCGGGACAGTGAGATTAATTTGTGAATCGTACAGGGCTATGGGAAGCGAGCTGGGCAGTGAGATTATTTTGGGAATGGTGCAGGGCTATGGGGAGAGAGATGGGCAGTGAGATTATTTTGTGAATGGTACAGGGCTATGGGGAGAGAGCGGGGCAGTGAGATTATTTTGGGAATGGTACAGGGCTATGGGGAGGGAGCTGGGCATTGAAATTATTTTGGGAATGGTACAGGGCTCTGCAGAGGGAGGAGCAGTGAGATTATTTTGGGAATGGTACAGGGCTATGGGGAGGAAGCAGGCAGTGAGATTATTTTGGGAATGTTACAGGGCTATGGGAAGGATGCGGGCAGTGAGATTGTTTTTGAATGGTACAGGGCTATGGGGACGGAGCAGGCAGTGAGATTGTTTTGGAATTGGTGCAGGGCTATGGGGAGGGAACTAGGCAGTGAGATTATTTTTGGGATGGTAAGGGCTATGAGGAGGGAGCGTGCATTGAGATTATTTTGCGTTTGGTACAGGGCTATGGCGAGGGAGGGGCAGTGAGATTATTAGGACTGGTACAGGGCTATGGGGAGGGAAGGGCAGTGAGATGATTTTATGGTTGGTACAGGGCTGCGGGAAGGGAGCTGGGCAGTGGGATTATTTTGGGACTGGTACAGGGCTATGGGGAGTAAGCGGGGCAGTGGCATTATTTTGGGACTGGTACGGGGCTCAGGGATTGGAGCGGGGAATGCGCTCTTTCAAAATGCCATATTTAAGTGTTTCTCACCGTGGACACTAACATAAATAATATTTTCGGGCACCGTTGATTTTCGGTACATGTCGGCGGTAATTAATGGATTCTCAGTCTGTTTCCTGTTTTGCCGAACAGTGAGTAACCATGGGAATCGTTATCAGCAGCAGTCAGTTTTCCTGAGCAGTGTCGGCGGCTTCATCAGGAACTCTCAGCAACAACCAAGAAAATGTCATCATTCTCTCCAAATCCCTGACCTTTAACGGCTGCAATGTGTACTATAACAGTGGGTCAGAAAACTTTCATAAAATCGACTCCGAAAAATTACGGCCATTTTTATTTAACTTCATATAATTACAAAATATGTGCACTATATCCATCCCTATAGAACCCAGCTATCCCCAATCAATTCTGTTGCTGCGCCTCGCACAGTCTGTCTTGTCCTTTCGTGAATCATTCCTACCCTGTCTAGTTCACTGCCTTTACTTCGCGTTGGTTGTGTGCTCTACACTGGGGAGACCAGAGGCACAGCAGGTCACCTCAAATGTCACACTGTATGCTCTGTGTTTCAACACTTTAACCATTTCACAGCCTTAAACCATATATTAGTGGAGGCACAAAAACAAACCAGTCCACAACTGGAGTTAATAACAATATTCAATGCAAATCACACAGCCAGAGATCCATTCACCGACTTAACATTGGAGCTAATGTCCGCGTTTGTGATTAACAATCTGTATGGTTTATTGCCATTAGAACCGATATTTGTCTTTCACATTCTCTGAAACAATGCGACAGTACATATTATTAAAAATTATGTTTCCTATTCTTGGTGCACAACCCCAGACCAGGCAAGAACTTGGAAACACCCGCAGCGAGCTGTGAGCCACAGCTCCACGGGCGAGGTGATAAGATTTTAAACTTTACAGAGTAACTTTTCACAATTCTCGGCGGTAAGGTTGTGATCATTTATTCAGCGCACGAACATGTATGAGAGGTATATTTTTTTTACCGAATCCTTGTTTTCCGGGACTGTAGCCCTTGCTCGTTCTCGGCTGCCCCGCCTATGCTGTGCTGAGAGATTGGAGTGACGGGAGAACCGCTCCCATTGCACTCAGAGCCTTTGGCTGGTCAGGACAAGCTGCTGCCTGCATCCTCCTGCAGTCGCTTTCTGTGATTCCAGGCAATAAACCAATCACAGCGGCTCTGGCGGATGGAAAGGTTATTGACACTCAATCCCTCCAATCAGGCGTGAGGAACATAATAATTCTCAGGCGCTGGGATCTGCCGGCGCTTGTGGACACGCCGCCAGCGCGCAAGGTACCTTCAGAAGCAGAAAAATGAATGTCAAGGCAACATCTTATAGTGACAAGCGCTGTTACACAGTATTAAAGAAGACTCATTATAGAAATATGCCATTAGGGCCTACAGGTCTGTTCTAGTTTTAATGATCCACACGAGCATTCTCCCAGCTTGTTGCATATAACCCTGTCAACATATTCTTATATTTATTCCTCCATCATGTATCTTTCTAGTTTCCGCTTAAATGCATCTATGCCTTTCGCTTCAATACTTCATTCGAGTAGAAAGTTTAACATTCCAACCTCTCTCTCGGTATAGAAGACGCGGCTGAATTACCTGTTGGATTTATTAGTGACTGTATTGTATTTTTGGTCACTAGTTTTGTACACCCCACACGTCGAAACGTCTTCTCTACGTCTGCCCTATGGTACCCGCTCATAATTTTAAAGATCTCTGTCAGGTCAATTCACATTCTTCTCTATTCTAGAGAACATTTTCCCAGGCTGTCCAGAGTTGATGTAAGATGGCGATCCAGAAAGACATCCAGCAGTTACAAGAGTTGGATTTAGTATCAGAAGAATACAAAAAGGAATCTAATACATATACGATACAATTCATTGACTGTCAATGTTTTCAGTATTAACATATCACGTGCATAATGCTAAGATTATTGGTATGACCAAGGAACCTGTCTCAATGATAGGAAAGTAAGAGGTTTCCATCTAAGTAGCAATTGACTTGTCCTCTGCAATCCACAGTCGGCTTTATAAACGCTGTAATATCTTTGTAGTTATAGGGGCAGAATGCTGTTTGCCTACAGCCACTAAATCAATGTCTGGTTAATCTGTTCTTTGCAGACTTATGAAGGTGTATTGTATGGGGTTAATCAATAGGGTTAATTATGATATTTTGTCATTCATAGGGTGTCTCTGCTCTCATGCCCCGTAGAATGTTGTTGCTATTTCGAGAGATAGAGAGGGAAGCGACTGTGAGACGCACACGAGCTTGTTATGAGACAGTCCGTGGTTCGAGGTCTCATGCTTTGTGGACAAGCACCTGGGGCCTCACTGATTAGGAGTTGGCCATAAGCCACATGCACTCATGTTTTGTTCAGTGGTAAGTTTATTTGATAGTATAAAGGTACAGCACTGTCCCGTAGCTCTTTGAACTTCATCTTGGACTGTGATTCGCGAGCGGTGCCGGGACCACCAATGCCCCAGACCAGTCATTGCTTGTGCAGTTCCCGACGGGCGGAAGGCCGTGAGTGTTGTTGCATCTTATCATACTTCTCTTTTCTTCCTAAACTGTATTATTAATGTTTCTTTTCTCTCAGTAAACAGTATCTTATTCTTTACTTCATTTGTCTTATCTCTTATTTAACATTCGTGCAGATCCCAAAACTGGGGGATTATTATTGATCCAAAACATTTTGGCGTCACAAACAGGATCTGGTTAAATGTTTAAGAGAAAAGACAAGAAGCATTCTCCTCCTGCGGGAGGGAAATATAGAATACTAGAGTGGGGCACGAGGGTTGAGGGTTTTGTCTCTCTTGCCAAGGTGCTAGCCCGGTTTGGACCCCCGCAACATGGGGATACGCCGTTATTGGAACAGAACAAAGTAGAGCCGTACCCCATGCGGTACTGTCACTCCTGGAGGAAGAGGGCTTCCCACAGGAGAAAAATAGTCCCCACAAATGGGATAGATAGTGTTGATATCCTTCAGGGCGATGTGTAAACAACTGAAGGAAAGTGTGGCAGAAAACCTAGAGTTAAAAACAGCTGCTAAGGCTTTGAAAGTCAAAACTTGACCCTGACTGAAGCGGTCTGCACTGCACAAGAACGGATGGACAAGGTCAATGAATAATCAGAAACATTAATATGCCGTCTGCTGACAGTACAAAATAAAAAGAAAGCTAGAGACAGAAATTTCAGCTGGATTTGAGATATATCTTTTGTATTTGCTGCTGCTTGTGTTATGGGCTTGCTCAATCCGATCCCAGTGAGTCTTTAAAAGCCCATGCAAAATCATGTGGGGAATGTATACAAGCTGGAAAAAATCGAGGGGGGGGGGACGGGAAGAAATTAAAGACTCTCCCCCAAACGCTCCGGGCACAGAAGCTCGACCCCTTATGGCAAATAAGACGAAACAGCAAGATGGGGAACAGCCGGTAACCACTAGAGGGATGCGTGACTTCACCACGAGTGAGTTATAAGAAATGGTTACTATCTGGGTCCGGAAAAAATATCCCTCTGCCATTGATTGGGAAGGGGAGGTAAAACCTTGGACTACTATGGCGGAGGGTGCAATACAGTTGTGCAACATGGCAACACAGGGAGGAATATATCACCAACAATATGGGGGGCCAGATCAGGAGCTCTTTACGGCAGGAATGTGGAGCAGCCTGAGGAAGACTGGCCCTCCTATGATGAGGGGTGTGCTACTCGCATTATTGGGACCAGCCCAAGGGCAGCGAGTGGGGCACGCCTGCCTATTGTTAGGACAGTTAGAGGATGTAGAAGATCCGCTCTACTCAGGCTGTGGAGGGATACGGGAGCGCGACCCGTTAGAATCACATCAACCCAAGCTCCCGGGGATCTGAGGCCGCACATTCCGATTAATTACCTAGCAGGGGAGTAACCATAATAAGCTTTGTTGAATGAAGAAAGACTTTGTGAATGTCTGTCTGTGAATGTAAGCGCTTTTGTGATTTTGTGACTGCGGAATGAATTTTTAAAGTGTCTGAAAATCTGTTTGGAAAAAAATCGTGGAGCTGCCTGTTTGTTTTAGCTCCACCCTCTTTTTGAAACAGAGTGAAGGTTTTTTTAACCCTTCGTAGTGTTATCCTGTATGTGGAAAGTCTTCAGAAAGTGTGAACCTTACAGGGGAAACCATACAAGGGCTCTTGGGGGCGGGTATCATGAGTGATGCAGTGTCCCCCTACAATAGTCCTGTTTGGCCTGTGCAGAAACTCGAAACAAGTTGGAGGATGACTGTGGACTACCGACAACTGAACAAATTTGCCCCTCCCCTGGCAACCGCTGTCCCAGATGTAGTAACTATAACAGAGCAGCTGTCTGAAGAAGGTAACCGACCTGGCCAATGAGACACACAAGGTCAGGCGAGCGCAGCAACGCTCCATAGTGCGCTGGAAATGGTATATCGCAGACAGAGCAAGTAAAGGAAAAGAAGGAATCACCCAACTACATGAGCATATGGCTGAATATCCAAAAACAGCTGAAAGTGAACTTACGCAGGCGTCTGTCAGTTTAACCCAGGAGTCACCGATCTCCTGGGACGTGTCTTTTGATCAGTTAACTCCTGAAGAGCATAGCCATGCCTGGTTCACAGATGGCTCAGCGGTCTGGCGAAATGGCCTTCGGCGATGGCGAGCCGCTGCATTCAATCTAAAAACCCCAAAAATTGTGCATGATGAGGGTGTGGGAGACTCCGGCCAGCGAGCAGAACTAGCAGCTGTATTCCTTAGAAGAGAAACAGCAACAAGAACACATATATACTGACTCATAGGCAGTAGCCAATGGCATGGCGAGCTGAATGCGAAACTGGCATGAACATAACTGGCAAATAACTGAGAAAGACGTGTGGGGAAAGCACCTGTGGGAATAAATATGGTCCAATGCCCAGAAGATGAAAATAACTGTATATCATGTGGACGCTCACATGAAAAACACTTCAAAGACCTCTGAATATAACAACACCGTCGAAATATAGCCCGGGCACGGGCTGTCAAAGAGGCAGAAGAGGAAGAATATGGCATAGACAAGTGGGCCCACCACAAATCTGGACATTTGGGCATTCAGGGTACGATATAATGGGCACGAAATAGGGGGTTACATTTGACAAAGGACGGTGTTAAACAGATCATAAACACCTGAGAAATTTGTCAAAAGTAAAGGATTTTCCCGTACAATGACAACCCGGTGCCCATACTAAGACAGGGACTCAACCAGCACAAATATGGCAAGTTGATTATGTATGAACTTTACCCTTGCAACAACGGTTCAAATATTTGCTCACTGCTGCTGACAACTATTCTGGACTGTTTATCCAGTGACTAAAGCGAATCAACAAAGTCCGATTAATCAGATACTACGGTGAGCCAGCAGAATTACAGTCCGCTCATGGGTCGCACTTCACAGGTCAAGCAGTGCAACAGTGGGCGGTAGTCAACGGGATCTATTGGATGTTTCACATACCTTACTATCCGCAAGCTGCAGAGTTATTAGAACGTATGAATGGACGACTTAAGCAACAGATTAAAATATTAACTCACACTAACACATTGCAAGGGTGGTTAAAGATCTTAGCACAAGCAGTGCGCAATTTGAATCACCGAACATTGTGGGGGCGGGGGGGGGGACTCACATAAGCCACATGTTAGGCAGAGTTAGTGTCCCTACTATTGAAAAAGAAAATAAGACTCAGGACACAGATTCTGAAGGTGGAAAAGTATGGGTGCAGTACACCCAGAAACTCTTACAAGCAGGGGAATTCTTAGCGAGAGGAGAAGGAAACACTTATTAGGTGCTGCTGACTGGTCAATATATTCCTCTCTGTGTTGACAAGGGTAAATTGACTAAACGGGACTGAATTAATATACTTATGCTTCCTCCCACAGGAAATCTGCCCAAAATGGCGACTCACCAACTCGTGCTGGCCAGTCTCTGTGTCTCGTTATCTGTGACTGTGCTACTTCCATCCTCAAACACAGCATTGAATGGCCGTATAGGGTGGCGGTTAGTTAACACTGATCGTACGCCAGACAATTACTAACCTTCCTTCCACTGCAGACCTAACTCGTTTAGCTCAATTTCTAAATGCTAACATTGATCGTTGCCTTACTCGTTGCGTTATTACTGATATGACTGCTTGTATGTTTTCGTTGTTGTAGATTGCGGGCGTTGCTTGCACATACTCAACATGTAACTGATGCATTACGCCTTCAACTTGATTATATTACTTTGAATGTCTAAATAATCAACGGCGGATTGTATTGTATGGGGTTAATCACATCGGGTTAATTATGATATATAATCATTCATAGGGTGTCCCTGCTCCCATGTCCCATAGAATGTTGTTGCTATTTCGAGAGAGATACAGGGAAGCGACCTTGAGACGCACACGAGCTTGTTATGAGACAGTCCGCGGCTCGAGGTCTCATGCTTTGTGGACGAGCACCTGGGGCCTTACAGATTAGGAGTTGGCCATAAGCTACATGCACCCATGTTTTGTTCAGTAATATGTTTAGTTGACAGTATAAAGGTACAGCACTGTCCCGTCGATCTTTGATCTTCACCTTGGACTGTGATTCGCGAGCGGTGCCGGGACCCCCATTGCTCCAGACCAGCCGTCGCTTGTGGAGTTCCCGACGGGTGGAAGGCCGTGAGCGTTGTTGCATCTTATCATACTTCTCTTTTCTTCATAAACTGTATTATTAATGTTACTTTTCTCTCAGTAAACGTTATCTTATTCTTTACTTCATTTGTCTTGTCTCTTATTTAACATTCATCCAGATCCTGAACCTGGGTCTATTATTATTGATCCAAAACACAAGGGAAATTATGCTGCAATATCGCCTTGCTTCTGTGTAATAGAGCAATGGGATTGCAGTGGAATGATAGGATTATAGTAGCGTGATTGTATCTTAATAGAGTGATAGGATCTCAAAAAGCGATAGGATCTCAATAGAGCAATCGGTTCCCAATAGAGCGATCAGTTCTCAATTATGTGAATGAATAGCAATAGAGCATATAGTCCCTTTCCCAAACGGGTAAAGATAGATTGATCATAGAATGTGTGCATCACCCACTCCATGATGGGAACTGACGACTGCTGGACGGACCATCGCCAAATCCGTTCCATCATCGATATTAACATTGCCCCAAAGCAGAGGGGCCAGCAGAAGCAGTGCCACAATAAAGTTAATGGCGGCGCTATTAAAGACTCAGCTAAGAAAGCCCTATGCAGCCAGCGCCTCACAGCTAATCTGGCATGCCTGGTTCACCCTGAGATGCTGAATGCCGGCAGTGCTTGGTCTGCACTCCAGGCCTCCATAACCAGTGTCTATGAAGAGACACTTGGTTTCTCAACCAGAAAACACCAGGACTGGTTTGACGAAAATGACCAGGAGATCCAAGAAATAATAGACCATTTCTGAGCCTCAAGAATGAAGCCAACTTGGGAGCTGCAAGGCATCGTTACAGACCGCTCAAGGCTGAGCTCAAACTAAACATCCGGGACCAAAATAATTGGTGGTGGATGGAAAAAGCACAGGAGATATAACAACTGGCCGACAGCCACGACATGCGAGGATTCTTCATTGCAATCAAGGACATCTGGGCTCTAAACTCCTAAGGCACCACCCCATTCCTGGCCAAGAACAGGGAAACATTCATCAAGAATACCGAGGCTATCAGGGCCCGCTGGAAGGAGCACGTTGAAGATCTCCTCAATCGAGACTGTGCCATTAAGTCGAGTGTTCTCAACTGTATCCCGCAGTAGGCGATCCACCACCAACTCAGTGAAACTCCAAAGTTGCATGCTATAGGCAAAGGAATGAAACAGCTCAAGAAGAACAAGGCTACTTATGCGAGTGGAACCCCTGCTGAAACTCTGAAGTTTGGCGGGTAGGCGTTATTTGCGTGGATACATGGATGCATGTCTCTCATTTGGAGGGAGGAGAGCATGCAGGGAGTTCTCAGAGATCCAGTGATCGTGACCATCTTTAAAAAAGAGACAAGTCCGACTGCGGCATCTCCAGGTGAATCTCCCTGCAAGCTCATGGTCTACAGGGCTGTAATATTACCCAGCCACCCGTATGGATCAGAGGTATGGACGATGTAAAGAAGACACCTCAAGTCTCTGGAGATATATCACCCACGATGTCTACACAATATCCAGAAAATCCCCAACATCAGTGTCCTCGACGAGGCCAACATCCCCAGCATTGCAACACTGACCTCACTCGATCAGCTTCGCTGGGCAGGCCACATAGATCGCATCCCAGATACGAGCCTCCACAAGCAATTGCTATATGTGGAGCTGCTTCACGGCAAATGAGCCAAAGGTGCGCAGAGGAAACGTTAAAAGAACACCCGCAAATCTCCTTGGTTAAGTGCAACATCACCAATGACACCTGGGAGTCCCTGGCCGAAGAGCGCTCTAGGTGGAGCAAATGCATCCGGGTGGGCATGAAGTTCTTCAAATCTCAACGCCGCGAGAGTGAAGCTGTTAGGCGCAGAGAGCGGAAAGAGCATGTGGCAAATCAGTCCTACCGCCCCTTCCCCCGAACAATATGTGTCCGACCTGTGACACGTTCTGTGGCTCTCGTATTGGACTGTTCAGCCACCAGAGAACTCACTTGAGGAGTGAAAGCAAGTCTTCCTCGATTCCGAGGCACTGCTAATGGTGATAGATGGTTTAAGACAGTCTCACAGTGTTGTCAGGTAGGGGGCTCGTGGAAATTGACCCAGCGACAATGAAGGAACGGACATATATCTGTAAGTCATAATGGTGAGTTACTTGGAGGGGAACGTGGAGGTGGTGGTGTTCCCATGGACCTGCTGCCCTTTTCCTTCTATGTGGTCGAGTTTGTGAGTTTGGGAGATTGTATTGGAGAAGCATTTGTGAGTTGCTGCAGTGCATCTTGTAGAAGGTACACACTGCAGCCACGGTGCGGCAGTGGTGGTTGTGATCCCGATCAAGCGTGCTGCTTTGTCCTGTATTTTTAATATATTACTAGCCGATTTCCCATGGTGCTGCACAAGGGGAGACAAGACCAAATGTAGACTGCAGGTGAAGTAGGGTAAGAGGATGGGGGAATATGTGCATCAGAAATCAGAAGTAGTTCAGCCCTCATTTTAAACTCATACATTGTGTCCTTAGTTCTATATGTTCATTCTAACTTCCTATGTCCACATTGGGTGACAGTTAGATGGAGGAATGGGGAGAGGAGGAGCAGTGAAGTACGAAGAAGGCAGGGAAGCTGTCAGGATGGGTAGAATAAAGAGGGTAGAAAATGGAGAGGGAGAGGATAAGGAGGAGAAAAAGGAAGAGAGATAGGGAGGGGAGCCAATAGGTTTAGACTGCCTTTTATTTCATTCAATTTTTGTTATTTTACAACAACCCTGTAAGATACACTCATACATGTACCCATAGCATTTGAATTAAAATTTACTTAGTAAAAGAAAAAAAGAAAGACTTGCATTTATATAGCGCCTTTCACGACCGCCGGACGTCTCAAAGCACTTTACAGCCAATGAAGTACATTCGTTCAGGACTTCACTCCCGTGAACATGATTTTCACTTCAATGAGAGAACTGTAGGATTCTGGTGGCCCGATTGGGCAATGAGAGCAATGAGTTTATATAATCCAACCCAGAATAAATGGGGACGTAGGAATTTGGAAAAAGTTGACAATAAAGTGTGACAAAAGAGTGTGGTTGGAGCTGCACTCATCCAGGAAAGTGGAGAGTATTCCATCACACTCCTGCCTTATGCCTTGTAGATGGTGGAAAGGATTTGCGGAGTCAGTAGGTGAGACACTCGCTGCAGTGCAAACAATCTCTGACTGGCTCTTGTTGCCGCATTATTTCTGGGACTAGACACGTTATGTTTTTGGTCAATGGTGACCCCCCAGGTTGTAAAGCCATTTGCAATGTCTGTATTGAATACATAGGTCATGAAGTTTCTGATTTCAGCAAATAGTTCAATTACTGATTTCATATTCAGCGGAAAAATTGAAGTTTTTACCTTCAGCCTTCAGAACAACATTCGTAACTTCACACAAATTCCATTCCATTCCCTGGACACAGATTACATGGCCATCCCAGACCATAGCCTGCAATACCCTCCCTGGCCAAAGACTCCCTTGCCCTTCCTGGAAGCAGTCTCCATTCAATTCCCAGAACACAGACTGCATTAAAATCCCTGAACACAGACGTCATTCAATTCAGTGAACAGAAAGTCCATTCTCTTCCCGGCACACAGACTCATATCCCCTCCCTGGAAAAGCCTTTATCCACTTCCCCGGACACTGTCTCAGGCAATTCACAACTGTGCTTCCTTGAGTTATTAAAATATTTACTTCTTGGGAAATTGGTGACTATGTCAATGCTCCATTTATTGTCCAACCCTCGGTGAGCCGGGTATCTGGTGGTGGGACTTCACCTTGTGCTAATGTTTTCCATCTGCTGACGGTGTTCCCACCTGGTGTTTGTTGGTGAATTCCGGGGATGAGCACTGCTGAAGGGACAGGGATATATGTCAAAGTCAGGATGGTGCATTTGAACTGAAACTTCTCACGACAGTCTTCTCTTCTCCTGACTACAATGGTCACAGGGCGGGAGGTGCTATCCCCGCAATCTCGCAGAATTGCTGCAGTCCATTCTCGGCAGCGAAATTACTGCAGCCGCAGTATTGGAAGGGGAGGATATTGAGTCCAGTTGTACATGGACACCGATAAAACACATTGCTCTGTCCTCGATGGTATTGAGCTTCTTGTGTGTTTTTGCAGATGCCCATGCAGGTGATTGGCGAGTATTCGATCCGATGTCAGAGCTGAGGCTTCCAGCTTTTTGTAAGGCTTCGGGGATCAAGCGGTGAGCCACTCGCCACAGACTGCCCAGTGTCTCCCCAGACTCTGCCCAGTATCTTCCCAGTCTCTGCACAGCCCCTGCCCAGTCTCTGCTTAGTCTCTGCCCAGCCTCTGCCCAGTCTCTGCTTAGTCTCTGCCCAGCCCCTGCCCAGCCTTTGCCCAGCCTCAGCCCCGTCTGTGCCAACCCCTGTCCAAACATTTCCCAGCCCCTGCTCAGCCCCTGCCCAGTCTCTGGTCAGCCCCTGCCCTGACCCTGTCCAGCCCCAGCCCTGTCCAGTCTCTGCCCAGCCCATGCCCAACCCCTGACCAGTCACTGCCGAGCCTCTGACAGTCTCTGCCCAGCCCGTGCCCAGTTATATCCTCGCCTTTGCCTAGCCTCTGCCCAAACACTGCACTGTATCTGCCCAATCGCTGCCTAGCCTCTGCCCAGTTTCTGCCCAATTTCCTCCCCGCCTCTCACCTGCCTTTGCCAATCTCTGCCCAGCCGCTGTCCTATTCTTACAGTCACGGTGTTGCTATCGCTGGTCCAGTTCAACTCCTGGTCACTCGTGATCACCAAGTGTTTACAATTGGGGCCTCGGTGAAGTTCAACGGGAAGTGGATTGCCTTTGTTTGAACAATATAAATGCTACTTATGAAAATGGAATGTTAGCTGCCGCATATCAGTCCAAGTCTGGAAGTTGTGAAGATGTGCTATGGGAGAATTTGTACATGGTGCTGCAAAACTGCACGCTCATCAGGGAGTGGTCCCGTTCCTGAACTTAAGACTGCTGAAGGTCATTGATGAAGTAGATGGAGGTGTTTACTCTGAGGACACTGCCCTGAGGTACGACAATAACGACCAGTTTCCTTTTAGCAGTTAAGACCTCAGTCATTTGAGAATTGACCCATTGGACCACCATTGAAACGATGTCTGTATTAAGGTTGCGGTGATATTTGCATCCTAGAGCTGCTAGCAGGACACAAACTGAGTATCTGTGAGCCTGGTGTTGCCCAGTAAATGCGACCACATACCACTACTTATAACTCATCAATGACTTTACTAATGTTCAATAGTATAACAGTTATGCCGCTAATTGGCGGGGTTAGATTTATCCCCTTGTTGTAGGTAGGATATAGCTCGGCTAGTATACACCTTGTCTGATAAATGCCAGTGTATTACGTCGAAGAGCTTGGCGGGAGGAACTGCAAGCTGTGGTACGCCAGTTTCCGGCACTACACCCGGTATGTTACATAGAAAAACATAGAAACATAGAAAATAGGTGCAGGAGCAGGCCATTCAGCCCTTCTAGCCTGCACCGCCATTCAATGAGTTCATGGCTGAACATGAAACTTCAGTACCCCCTTCCTGCTTTCTCGCCATAACCCTTGATCCCCCGAGTAGTAAGGACTTCATCTAACTCCCTTTTGAATATAGGATCAACAAATGTCAGGATCAACAAATTTCGCTGTGTCCAGTTCATTCCGCTGCTTCTCACCTTCACATGGCGTGAAACGCATTAACTTGAGATCTCTGTGATGGCGAAGATCTCAGAAGCATTGATTAGTTCCATCCCTTCAGCACCTTTCACGGTGCACATTCTCAATCACACGGAACCTCATTCCTACCATCCAGTGCAGCTTACCCCTAACTGTGAGGGTGCTGAATATCTATGCAGGCTATCCTCCAGAAACAGAAGAACAGAAGAAAAAGGAGCAGGAGTAGGCCATACGGAACCTCGAACCTGCTCCACCATTTAATACGTTCATGGCTGATCCGATCATGGACTCACGTCCACTTCCCGGCCCGCTCCCAGCACCACTTAATCCCTTATCGGTTCAGGTAAGTTTATCTCCGTCCTGAACTTATTCAATGACCCAGCTTCCACAGCTCTCTGATGGAGCAAAATCCACAGATTAACAACCCTCTGAATCAAATAAATTCCTCCTCATCTCAGATTTAAATGGGTGGCCCCTTATTCTATGATTATGCCCTCTAGTTCTTGTCTCCTTTTTCAGTGGAAACATTCTCTCTGCATCCACCCTGTAAACCCCTCTCATAATATTATTCATTATGAAAATATCACGTCTCATTCCTCTGAATTTCAATTAGAGGTCTAACCTTTCCTCATGTCAACCCCTTCATCTCCGTAATCACCCTAGTGATACTTCTCTGAGGTGTCTGCACAGCACTTATATCCTTTCTTAATTATCGAAATCAAAACAGCACGAAATATTCCAGGTGTGGCTTCACCCAGTGTAACTGCAGCAAGACTACTCTGCTTTTATACTCCATCGCCTTTGCAATAAAGGCCAAGATTCCTTTGGCTTTCCTGATCACTTTTATGCTAACCTTTTGTGTGTCGTGAACCAGGAACCCCCAGGTCCCGCTGAACTGCAGCACTTTGCAATGGTTTTCCATTTAGTTAGCTAATAGTCCAACATCAATCACCACTGGGTATGATTCAATGACAGAGTATTGCTCCGATCTCTTTGTTGTGGGTCCAGACAGTTCTGTAGCTAATGTGTGTTTTTGATATTTCGCCTGCAGAGAGCCCTGTTTGACACCTTCAGTAGCTTTTTATCTCACTCTAAGGTGGGCCTGGTTCTGCTCCCTCCCGGTATGTCCCTCTACACTACACACTGAACTACGATAGGTCTCATGGCTTATTTCCAGTGAAAGTTCATTGCCCTGAAACATTAACATAGAAATTTGAAACATAGAAAATAGGTGCAGGTGTAGGCCATTCGGCCCTTCCAGCCTGCAGCGCCATTCAATGAGTTCATGGATGAACATGCAACTTCAGTACCCCATTCCTGCATTCTTGCCATACACCTTGATCCCTCTAGTAGTAAGGACTACATCTAACTCCTTTTTGAATATACTTAGTGAATTGGCCTCAACAACTTTCTGTGGTGGAGAATTCGACTTGTTCACAACTCTCTGGGTGAAGATGTTTCGACTCATCTCGGTCCGAAATGGCTTACCCCTTAACCTTAGACTGTGACCCCTGGTTCTGGACTTCCCCAACATTGGGAACATTCTTCCTGCATCTAACCTACCTGAACACGTCAGAATTTTAAACGTTTCTATGAGATCCCCTCTCATTCTTCTGAAATCCAGTGAATACAAGCCCAGTTGATCCAGTCTTTCTTGATATGTCAGTTCTGTCATCCCGGGAAGCAGTCTGGTGTACCTTCGCTGCAGTCCCTCAATAGCAAGAATGTCCTTCCGCAAGTTAGGAGACCAGAACAGTACACAATACTCCAGGTGTGGCCTCACCAAGGCCTTGTATATCTGTAGTAACACATCCCTGCCCCTGTACTCAAATCCCCTCGCTATGAAGGCCAACATGGCATTTGCTTCTTAACCGCCTGCTGTACTTACATGTCAACCTTCAATGACTGCTGTACCATGACACACAGGTCTCGTTGCACCTCCACTTTTCCTAATCTGTCGCTATTCAGATAACCGTCTGTCTCTCTGTTTTTACCACCAAAGTGGATAACCTCACATTTATCCACAATATACTTCATCTGCAATGCATTTGTGCACTCACCTAACCTATCCACGTCACTCTGCAGCCTCATAGCATCTTCCTCGCAGCTCACATTGCCACCCAACTTAGTGTCATCAGCAAATTTGGAGATACTACATTGAAACTCCTCGTCTAAATCATCAATGTACAGCTGGGGCCCCAGCACAGAACCTTGCGTTACCCCAGTAGTCACTGCCTGCCATTCTGAAAAGTATCCATTTACTCCTACTCTTTGCTTCCTGTCTGCCAACCAGTTCTCCATCCACGTCAGCACACTACCCCCAATCCCATGTGTTTTACGTTGCTCATTAATCTCTTGTGTGGGTCCTTGTCGAAAGCTATTGAAAGTCCAAATGCACCACATCAACAGATTCTCCCTTGTCCACTCTACTGGAAACATCCTCAAAAAATTCCAGAAGATTTGTCAAGCATGATTTCCGTTTCACAAATCCATGCTGACTTGGACCGATCATGTCACCTCTTTCCAAATGCGCTGCTATGATATCCTTAATAATTGATTCCATCATTTTACCCACTACCGATGTCAGGCTGACCGGTCTATAATTCCCTGTTTTCTCTTTCCCTCCTTTTTTAAAAAGTGGGGTTGCATTGGCTGCCCTCCACTCCAGAGGAACTGATCCAGAGTCTATGGAATGTTGAAAAATGACTGTCAATGCATTCGCTATTTCCAAGGGCACCTCCTTGGGTACTCTGGGATGCAGTCCATCAGGCCCTGGGGATTTATCGGCCTTCAATCCCATCAATTTCACCAACACAATTTCCCGACTAATAAGGACTTCCCTCAGTTCCTCCTCCTTACTAGACCCTCTGACCCCTTTTATATCCGGAAGGTTGTTTGTGTCTTCCTTATTGAATACCGAACCAAAATACTTGTTCAATTGGTCTAGCATTTCTTTGTTCCCAGTTATGACTTCCCCTGATTCTGACTGCAGGGGACCTACGTTTGTCTTCACTAACGTTTTTCTCTTTACATATCTATCGAAGCTTTCCAGTCCATTTAAATGTTCTCTGCAAGCTTCCTCTCGTACTCTATTTTCGCTGCCCTAATCAAACCCTATATCCTCCTCTGCTGAGTTCTCAATATCTCCCAGTCCCCGGGTTCGCTGCTATTTCTGGCCATTTTGTTTGCCACTTCCTTGGCTTTAATACATCCCTGATTTCCCTTGATAGACACGGTTGAGCCACCTTTCGTCTTTTATTTTTACGCCAGACAGGGATGTACAATTGTTGCAGTTCGTCCATGAGGTCTCTAAATGTCTGCCTTTGCCCATCTACAGTCAACCCCTTAAGTATTATTCGCCAATCTATCCTAGCCAATTCAAACCTCATACCTTCAAAGATACCCTTCTTTAAGTTCTGGACCATGGCCTCTCAATTAACTGCTTCCTTCTCCAACGGAACGATGACTTCACAGCCAAGGGGGTTAGTGATAGGCTGGATTGGTGTGTCATTTTCTTTTTTCTCTTCCTTAACAGCGAGTAAACTTGAGCAATGTTGTTGGCAATTTAAGTGTATCTAAGGTTTAGTACATGGCTGGAGAGCTCGTTCACGTGATATGTTCCTCCTGTACGATGTGGGAACTTAGGGACACTTCCGGTGTCCCTGACGACTATGTGTGCGGGAAGTGTAACCGCCTCCAGCTCCTGACGGTCCGCGTTGCGGAATTAGAGCTGAGGGTGGATTTACTCTTGAGCATCCACGATGCTGAGAATGACGTGAGTAGCATGTGTTGCGAGTTGGTCTAACCGCAGGCGACGGGTCCACAGCAAGATAGGGAATAGAAGATCAGCAGGAACAGCAGTGCGAGGAAGGTCGTGCAGGGGTCCCTTGCGGTCGTCCCCGTGCAAAACAGATACACCGCTTTGGGTACTGTTGAGGGGGATGACTCATCAGGGGAGGGCACCAGCCAAGTTCATGGCACCGTGGCTGGCTCTGCTGCACAGGAGGGCAGGAGAAAGAGTGGGAGAGCGATAGTGATAGGGGATTCAATTGTAAGGGGAATAGATAGGCGTTTCTGCATCCGCTACCGAGACTCCAGGATGGAATGTTGCCTCCCGGGTGCAAGGGTCAAGGATGTCTCGGAGCGGGTTCAGGACATTCTGAAAAGGGAGGGTGAACAGCCAGTTGTCGTGGTGCACATTGGTACCAACGATACAGGTAAAAAAAGGGATGAGGTCCTACGAGACGAATTTAAAGAGCTAGGAGCTAAATTAAAACGGAGTACCTCAAAAGTAATAATCTCGGGATTACTACAAGTGCCACGTGCTAGTCAGAGTAGGAATCGCAGGATAGCACAGATGAATACGTGACTTGAGCAGTGGTTCAGCAGGGAGGTATTCAAATTCCTGGGGCATTGGAACCGGTTATGGGGGAGGTGGGACCAGTACAAACCTTACGGTCTGCACCTTGGCAAGACCGGAACCAATGTCCAAGGGGGTGTGTTTGCTAGTGCTGTTGGCGAGGAGTTAAACTAATATGGCAGGGGGATGGGAACGAATGCAGGGAGCCAGAGGGAAACAAAAAGGAGACAAAAGCAAAAGACAGAAAGGAGATGAGTAAAAGTGGAGGGCAGAGAAATCCATGCAAAAAACAAAAAGGGCCACTGTACAGCAAAATTATAAAGGGTCAAAGTGTAATAAAAAGGTAAGCATGAAAGCTCGGTGCATCAATGCAAGGAGTAATCGGAACAAAGGAGAGTACTCTGAGCTAGATAGAATGAGTGAGAGCTCAGATGAACAGGACCCCAAGAAAGAATGCAAAAGGCAGGAGGCAACAGAGCAGAGTAGCACTGGGGTAAGTGTAAACCACAAGGTGATAGGAAGGGACAATATGTATGAATATAAAGGGACTGCAGGAGGGGTCAAAACTAAAAATCATGGTTTAAAAACTAGTATTAAAACACTCTACCTGAACGCACGCAGCATTCGAAATAAATTAAATGAGTTGATGGCACAAATCATTACAAATGGGTATGATTTGGTGGCCATTACAGAAATGTGGTTGCAGGATGGCCAAGACTGTGAATTGAACAAACAGGGGTATCTGACAATTCGGAAAGATAGACAAGAAGGGAAAGGAGATGGGGTAGCTCTGTTAATAAAGGAAGATATCAGGGCAGTTATGCGAGATGATATTGGCTCTAATGAAGAAAATGTTGAATCATTGTGGATGGAGATTAGAGATAGTAAGGGGAAAAATTCACTGGTGGGCATAGTTTATAGGCCCCCAAATAATAACTTCACGGTGGGGCAGGTAATAATCAAGGGAATAATGGAGGCATGTCAAAAAGGAAGGGAAGTAATCATGGGGGATTTTAACCTACATATCGATTGGTCAAATCAAATCGCATGGGGTAGCCTTGAGGTGGAATTCATAGAATGCATATGGGATTGTTTCTTAGAACAGTATGTCACAGAACCTACGAGGGAGCAAGCGATCTTAGATCTGTTCCTGTGTAATGAGACAGGAATAATAAACGATCTCCGAGTAAAAGATCCTCTCAGAATGAGTGATCACAATATGGTTGAACTTGTAATACAGATTGAGGGTCAGGAAGTAGTGTCTCAAACGAGCATACTATGCTTAAACAAAGGGGACTGCAGTGTGATGAGCGCAGAGTTGGCTAATGTGGACTGGAAACACAGACTAAACGGTGCACAATTGAGGAACAGTGGAGGACTTTTAAGGAGCTTTTTCATAGTGCTCAAAAAAATATATTCCAGTGCAAAAGAATGGCGGTAAGATAAGGGTAACCAGCTGAGAATAACCAAGGAAATAAAGGAGAGTATCAAATTAAAAACCAATGCGTATAAGGTGGCCAAGGTTAGTGGGAAACTAGAAGACTGGGAAAATTTTAAACGACAGCAAAGAATGACTAAGAAAGCAATACAGAAAGGAAAGATAGATTACGAAAGTTAACTTGCGCAAAACATAAAAACTCAACACTCAGAGTCGGTTCCAATGCTGATGCGGCCTTTATTACGCTTAGCGGGGAGGAAATCACAAGACTGAGTCCAGGCTTCTCTCCACAGAACAAAGGGTTACATTCACTTTTATATGTTTCACAACAGTTACAAACAGTTTACTACAGTTACACAGCCCATCACGGCTGGACACAAGCCAATCACAACGATTATAGATTACATATAGGTTCTTTTAACCCAATAGAATCCCCCTTATGTCTCAGGAACCATGTGTTCGTCTCTTGTCAGCTTGGGCTGATTGATATAGGTTCTCTCACTAGTTCTTTCTTCTTGGAGAAATAATTAGTTTATAACCTTGTTTACAGGAGATGGGTTCACTTATCTCTTTCTTCCTGGGGAATTAATTGGTTTATAACCTTGTTTACAGGAGATGGGTTCTCTCCTCATTATTCTTATCCTGCATCCAAGGCATTCCTATAGTGGGCCTCACAGGGTTCTTGCTCGGTCATTGAACATTCAACAGTTCACAGCTTGACTACCTGATTTCCCATCATGCCTGGGCAGCCATTTTATGTGTGGCCACTTTAAACTTATATGCGTTTAGATATATCTAGCAGGTGCCTAATGCCTAGTATTCTGGTATATTCTAAAGGTGCCTACCTCCTACAACACAGATATATAAAACGGAAAAGCTTGAATAAGTAAATGTTGGTCGCTTAGAAGATCAGAAGGGGGTTTTAATAATGGGAGTTGTGGAAATGGCTGAGACCTTAAACAAATTTTACTTCGGTCTTCACAGTGGAATTCACAAAAACCATGCCAAAAATTGCAGGTCACTGGAATGTGGGAAGGGAGGACCTTGAGACAATCACTATCACTAGGGGACAGGCTAATGCGACTCAAGGTAGACAATTCCCCTGGTCCTGATGAAATGCATCCAAGGGAATTAAAAGAGATGGTGGAAGTTATAGCAGATGCATTCGTTATAATCTACCAAAATTCTCTGGACTTTGGTGAGGTATCAGCGGATTGGAAAGCAGATAATGTAATGCCTCTGTTTAAAAATGGGGGCAGACAAAAGGCAGGTAATTATAGGTCGGTTAGTTTAACATCTGTAGTGGGGAAAATGCTTGAAGCTATCACTAAGGAAGAAATAGTGGGACATCTATATAGGAATAGTGCAATAAAGCAGACGCAACATGGATTCATGAAGGGGAAATCATGTTTAACTAATTAACTGGAATTCTTTGAGGATATAATGAGCATAGTGGATAGAGGTGTACCGATGGATGTGGTGTATTTAGATTTCCAGGAGACATTCGATAAGGTGCCACACAAAAGGTTACTGCAGAAGATAAAGGTATGCGGAGTCAGAGGAAATGTATTAGCATGGATCGAGAATTGGCTGGCTAGCAGAAAGCAGAGAGTCGGGATAAATGGGTCCTTTTCGGGTTGGAAATCGATGGTTAGTGGTGTGCCACAGGGATCAGTGCTGGGACCACAACTGTTTATAATACACATAGATGACCTGGAAGAGGGGACAGAGTGTAGTGTATCAAAATTTGCAGATGACACAAAGATTAGTGGGAAAGCGGGTTGTGTAGAGGACACAGAGAGGCTGCAAAGAGATTTAGATAGGTTAAGCGAATGGGCTAAGGTTTGGCAGATGGAATACAATGTCGGAAAGTGTGACGTCGTCCACCTTGGGGAAAAAAACAGTAAAAGGGAATATTATTTGAATGGGGATAAATTACAACATGCTGAGGTGCAGAGGGACCTGAGTGTCCTTGTGCATGAATCCCAAAAAGTTAGTTTGCAGGTGCAGCAGATAATCAGGAAGGTGAATGGAATGTTGGCCTTCATTGCGAGTGGGATGGAGTAAAAAAGCAGGGAAGTCCTGCTGCAACAGTATAGGGTATTGTTGAGGCCGCACCTGGAGTACTGCGTGCAGTTTTGGTCACCTTACATAAGCTTTGGAGTGGGCACAGAAACGATTTACTCGGCTGATTCCGGAGATGAGGGGGTTACCTTATAGAAACATAGAAACATCGAAAATAGGTGCAGGAGCAGGCCATTCAACCCTTCTAGCCTGCACCGCCATTCAATGAGTTCATGGCTGAACATGAAACATCAGTACCCCCTTCCTGCATTCTCGCCATACCCCTCGATCCCCCGAGTAGTAAGGACTTCATCTAACTCCCTTTTGAATATATTCAGTGAATTGGCATCAACTACTTTCTGTGGTAGAGAATTCCACAGGTTCACCACTCTCTGGGTGAAGAAGTTTCTCCTCATCTCGGTCCTAAATGGCTTACCCCTTATCCTCAGACTGTGACCCCTGGTTCTGGACTTCCCCAATATTGGGAACATTCTTTCTGCATCTAACCTGTCTAAACCCATCAGAATTTTAAACGTTTCTATGAGGTCCCCTCTCATCTTCTGAACTCCAGTGAATAAAAGCCCAGTTGATCCAGTCTTTCTTGATAGGTCAGTCCCACCATCCCGGGAATCAGTCTGGTGAATCTTCGCTGCACTCCCTCAATAGCAAGAATGTCCTTCCTCAAGTTAGGAGACCAAAACTGTACACAATACTCCAGGTGTGGCCTCACCAAGGCCCTGTACAACTGTAGCAACACCTTCCTGCCCCTGTACTCAAATCCCCTCGCTATGAAGGCCAACATGCCATTTGCTTTCTTAACCGCCTGCTGGACCTGCATGCCAACCTTCAATGACTGATGTACCATGACACCCAGGTCTCGTTGCACCTTCCCTTTTCCTAATCTGTCACCATTCAGATAATAGTCTGTCTCTCTGTTTTTACCACCAAAGTGGATAACCTCACATTTATCCACATTATACTTCATCTGCCATACATTTGCCCACTCACCTAACCTATCCAAGTCACTCTGCAGCCTCATAGCATTCTCCTCTCAGCTCACACTGCCACCCAACTTAGTGTCATCCGCAAATTTGGAGATACTACATTTAATCCCCTCGTCTAAATCATTAATGTACAATGTAAACAGTTGGGGCCCCAGCACAGAACCTTGCGGTACCCCACTAGTCACTGCCTGCCATTCTGAAAAGTACCCATTTATTCCTACTCTTTGCTTCCTGTCTGACAACCAGTTCTCAATCCACGTCAGCACACTACCCCCAATCCCATGTGCTTTAACTTTGCACATTAATCTCCTGTCTGGGACCTTGTCGAAAGCCTTCTGAAATTTCAAATATACAACATCAACTGGTTCTCGTTTATCTACTTTACTGGAAACATCCTCAAAAAATTCCAGAAGATTTGTCAAGCATGATTTCCCTTTCACAAATCCATGCTGACTTGGACCTATCATGTCACCATTTTCCAAGTGCGCTGCTATGACATCCTTAATAATTGATTCCATCATTTTACCCACTACTGAGGTCAGGCTGACCGGTTTATAATTCCCTGTTTTCTCTCTCCGTCCTTCTTTAAAAAGTGGGGTTATATTGGCTACCCTCCACTCGATAGGAACTGATCCATAGTCAATGGAATGTTAGAAAATGACTTTCAATGCATCCGCTATTTCCAAGGCCACCTCCTTAAGTACTCTGGGATGCAGTCCATCAGGCCCTGGGGATTTATCGGCCTTCAATCCCATCAATTTCCCCAACACAATTTCCCGACTAATAAAGATTTACCTCAGTTCCTCCTCCTTACTAGACCCTCTGACCGCTTTTATATCCGGAAGGTTGTTTCTGTCCTCCTTAGTGAATACTGAACCAAAGTACTTGTTCAATTGGTCTGCCATTTCTTTGTTCCCCGTTATGATTTCCCCTGATTCTGACTGCAGGGGACCTACGTTTGTCTTTACTAACCTTTTTCTCTTTACATACCTATAGAAACTTTTGCAATCCGCCTTAATGTTCCCTGCAAGCTTCTTCTCGTACTCCATTTTCCCCGCCCTAATCAAACCCTTTATCCTCCTCTGCTGAGTTCTAAATTTCTCCCAGTCCCCAGGTTCACTGCTATTTCTGGCCAATTTGTATGCCACTTCCTTGGCTTTAATACTATCCCTGATTTCCCTTGATAGCCACGGAAGAGCCACCTTCCCTTTTTTATTTTTACGCCAGACAGGAATGTACAATTGTTGTAATTCATCCATGCGGTCTGTAAATGTCTGCCATTGCCCATCCACAGTCAACCCCTTAAGTATCATTCGCCAATCTATCCTCGCCAGTTCACGCCTCATACCTTCAAAGTTACACTTCTTTAAGTTCTGGACCATGGTCTCTGAATTAACTGTTTCATTCTCCATCCTAATGCAGAATTACACCATATTATGGTCACTCTTCCCCAAGGGTCCTCGCACAATGAGATTGCTAATTAATCCTCTCTCATTACACAACACCCAGTCTAAGATCGCCTCCCCTAGTTGGTTCCTCGACATATTGGTCTAGAAACCCATCCCTTATGCACTCCAGGAAATCCTCCTCCACCGTATTGCTTCCAGTTTGGCTAGCCCAATCTATGTGCATATTAAAGTCACCCATTATAACTGCTACACCTTTATTGCATGCACCCCTAATTTCCGGTTTGATGCCCTCCCCAACATCACTACTACTGTTTGGAGGTCTGTACACAACTCCCACTAACGTTTTTTGCCCTTTGGTGTTCTGCAGCTCTACCCATATAGATTCCACATCATCCAAGCTAATGTCTTTCCTAACTATTGCATTAATCTCCTCCTTAACCAGCAATGCTACCCCACCTCCTGTTCCTTCTATTCTATCCTTCCTGAATGTTGAATACCCCTGGATGTTGAGTTCCCAGCCCTGATCATCCTGGAGGCACGTCTCCGTAATCCCAATCACATCATATTTGTTAACGTCTATTTGCACAGTTAATTCATCCACCTTATTGCGCATACTCCTTGCATTAAGACACAAAGCCTTCAGCCTTGTTTTTTTAACACCCTTTGTCCTTTTAGAATTTTGCTGTACAGTGGCCCTTTTTGTTCTTTGCCTTCGGCTTTTCTGCCCTCCACTTTTCCTTATCTCCTTTCTGTCTTTTGCTTTTGCCTCCTTTTTATCTCCCTCTGTCTCCCTGCATTGGTTCCCATCCCCCTGCCATATTAGTTTAACTCCTCCCCAACAGCACTAGCAAACGCTCCCCCTAGGACATTGGTTCCGGTCCTGCCCAGGTGCAGACCGTCCGGTTGGTACTGGTCCCACCTCCCCCAGAACCGGTTCCAATGCCCCAGGAATTTGAATCCCTCCCTGCTGCACCACTGCTCAAGCCACGTATTCATCTGCGCTATTCTGCAATTCCTACCCTGACTAGCACGTGGCACTGGTAGCAATCCCGAGATTACTACTTTTGAGGTCCTACTTTTTAATTTAGCTCATATTTAGCTCAGTATGGGTGTGTGTGAGTGTGTGTGTGTGAGTGTGTGTGTTAGTGTGTCTGTGTGAGTGTTTGTATGTGTTTCTGTGTGTGTGTGTCTGAGTGTGTGTGTGTGTGTTTGTGCGTGGGAGTGTGTGTGTGTGTGGGTGTGTGTAAGTGTGTGTGTGTGAGTGTGTGTGGTGTGTTTAAGTGAGTGTTAGTGTGCGTGTGTGTTTCAGCATGTGTGTGTGTTTGTGTGTTTCAGTATGTGTGTGTGTCTGTGTATTTCCGTATATGTATGTGCGTAAGTGTGTGTGAGTATGTGTGAGTGTGTGTGTGTGTGAGTGCGTGTGTGTGAGTGCGTGTGTGTGAGTGTGTGTGTGTGTGATTGTGTGTGTGATTGAGACTTTGTGTGAGTGTGTGTGTGTGTGAGAGTGTGAGAGTGTGTGAGTGGGAGTGTGTCTGTGCGAGACAGTGCGTGTGAGCGTGTGTGTGAATTTCAGTATGTGTTTGTGTGTGTGTTTCAGTATTTGTGCGTGTGTGTTTAACTACATGCGTGTGTGTGTGAGTGTGTGCGTGTGATGGGTGTGTGTGCGTGTGTGCGTGTGTGAGTGTGTGTGTGTGAGAATGTGTGTCTGAGTATCTGTGTGTGTGTGTGTGTGTGAGTGTGTGTATAAGTATGTGTACGAGTGCGTTTGTGAGTGTGTGTGTGTGAGAGAGTGAGAATGTGTGTGTGAGTGTGTGTGTCTGTGCCTTTCAGTGAGTATGTGTATGTTTCAGTACGTGAGTGTTTCAGTATGTATGTCTGTGTGTGTGTTTCAGTATGTGTGTGTTTCAGTATGTGTGTTTGCGTGTGTGAGTGTTTCTGTGTTTGTGTATTTCAGTATGCGCCTTTGTGTGTGTCTGTTTGTGTTTTAGTATGGATGTCTGTGTGCGTGTGTTTCAATATGTGTGTGTTTCTGTATGTATGTTTTTCAGTATGTGTGTGTGTGCGTATGTGTGTGCTTCAGTGTGTGTTTGTGTGCGTGTGTGTTTCAATGTGTGTTTGTGTGTTTCTGTATGTGTGTTTATGTGTGTATTTCCGTATGTGTGCGTGTGTGTGTTTGTGAGTGTGTGTGAGTGTGTCTGTGAGTGTGTGTGTGTGTGTGTGAGTGTGTGTGTGAGTGTGTATGTGTGAGTGTGTGTGAGTGTGTCTGTGAGTGTGTGTGTGCGCGTGGGAGTGTGTGTGTGTGTTTGTGTGTGTGTTTGTGGCTCAGTGAGTGTTTGTGTGCTTGTGTGCTTCAATGTGTATGTGTTTGTGTTTCAGTAGGCCTGGGTGTGTGTTTGTGTGTTTCAGTATGTGCGTTTGTGTCTGTGTATTTACGTATGTGTGTGTGAATGTGCGTGAGTGTGTGCGAGTGTGTGTGTGTGAGTGTGTGTGTGAGTGTGTATTTAAGCATGTGTGTGTGAGTGTGTGTGTGATTGTGTGTGTGAGTGTGAATGTGAGTGTGAGTGAGTGTGTTTGTGTTTGTGAGAGAGAGAGAGTGTGATTGTGTGTGAGTACGAGTGAGTTTGTGTTAGAATGTGTGTGTGTGAGTGTGTGTGTGTGACTTTCAGTATGTGTTTGTTTGTGTGTGTTTCAGTATGTGTGCGTGTGTGTTTAACTACATGCGTGCATGTGAGTGTGTGTGAGTGTGTGCGTGTGATGGGTGTGTGTGCGTGTGGGAGTGTGTGTATGTGAGAATGTGTGTCTGAGTATGTGTGTGAGTGAGTGTGAGTATGTGTGTATGTATGATTGTGTGAGTGTGCGTGTGTGTGTGTGTGCGTGTGAGTGTGTGTGAGAGAGTGGGAATTTGTGTGTGAGTGTGTGTGTATGTGCCTTTCAGTAAGTATGTGTGTGTTTCAGTATGTGAGTGTTTCAGTATGTATGTCTGTGTGTGTGTTTCAGTATGTGTGTATTTCAGTATGCGTGTTTGCGTGTGTGAGTGTTTCTGTGTTTGTGTATTTCAGTATTCGCCTTTGTGTGTGTCTGTTTGTGTTTCAGCATGGATGTCTGTGTTTGTGTGTTTCAATATGTGTGTGTTTCTGTATGTATGTGTTTCAGTATGTGTGTGTGTCTGTGTATTTCTGTATGTGTGTGTGAATGGGTGTGTGATTATGTGTGTGAGTGTGTCTGTGCGTGTGTGCATGTGTGTGAGAGTGTCAGTGTGTTTGAGTGGGAGTGTGTGTATGAGAGTGTGTGTGTGTGAGTGTGTGTGTGTGTGTCTGTGTAAGTGTGAGTGTGTGTGTGTGTGTCAGTATGTCTGTGTTTCATTCTGTGTGTTTGTGTGCTTCAGTATGTGTATGTGTGTGTTTCAGTATATATGCGTGCGTGTGCTTCAGTATTTGTGCATGTGTGTTTCAGTATACGTGCCTGAGTGGTTCAGCATGTGTGTGTCCTTTTCAGTATGTGTGTGCATGTGTGTGTGTGAATGTGTGTATGTGTGTGTGTGTATGTTTCAGTATGTGCTTGTGAGTATGTGCATTTCAGTAAATGTGTGTGTGTGTGTTTCAGTACGTATGTATTTGTGAGTGTGTGTGAGTGTGTGTGTATGTGCCTTTCAGTAAGTATTTTTGTCAGTATGTGTGTGTTTCAGTATGTTTGTGTTTCAGTATGTATGTCTGTATGTGTGTGTGTGTTTCAGTGAGTGTTTGTGTGCATGTGTGTTTCAATGTGTATGTACCTGTGTTTCAGTATGAGTGTATCTGTGAGAGTGTGTGTGTGTAAGTGTGTGTGTGAGTGTGTGTGTGCGAGTGTATGTGTGAGTGTGTGTGTGCGAGTGTGTGTGTGTGTGTGTGTGTGTCTGTGAGTGTGAGTGTGTGTGTGTGTCAGTATGTCTGTGTTTCATTTTGTGTGTTTGTGTGCTTCAGTATGTGTGTGTGTTTCGGTATGTATGCGTGCGTGTGCTTCAGTATTTGTGCATGTGTGTTTCAGTATACGTGTCTGAGTGTTTCAGCATGTGTGTGTCCTTTTCAGTATGTGTGTGCATGTGTGTGTGTGTGAATGTGTGTATGTGTGTGTGTATGTTTCAGTATGTGCTTGTGTGTGTGTGCATTTCAGTAAATGTGTGTGTGTGTTTCAGTACGTATGTATTTGTGAGTGTGTGTGAGTGTGTGTGTATGTGCCTTTCAGTAAGTATTTTTGTCAGTGTGTGTGTGTTTCAGTATGTTTGTGTTTCAGTATGTATGTCTCTATGTGTGTGTGTGTGTTTCAGTGAGTGTTTGTGTGCATGTGTGTTTCAATGTGTATGTACCTGTGTTTCAGTATGAGTGTATCTGTGAGAGTGTGTGTGTGTAATTGTGTGTGTGAGTGTGTGTGTGCGAGTGTGTGTGTGGGAGTATGAGTGTGTGTGTGAATGAGTGTGTGTGTTTGTATGTGTGTTTCAGTAAGTATGTTTGTCAGTATGTGTGTGTTTCAGTATGTGTGTGTTTCAGTATGTATGTATGTGTGTGTGTTTGTTTCAGTATGTGTGTGTTTCTGTTTGACTGTTTGTGTGTTTCAGTATGTGTGTTTGCGAGTGTGAGTGTGCCTGTGTTTGTGTGTTTCAGTGTGTGCCTTTGTGTGTGTCTGTTTGTGTTTCAGTATGTATGTCTGTGTGTGTGTGTTTCAATGTGTGTGTTTCTGTATTTGTTTCCAGTATGTGTGTGTTTGCGTTTGTGTGTGTCTTTCAGTATGTGTGTGTGTGTTTGTGTGTTTTAGAATGTGTGTGTGTATGTCTATGTATTTTCGTATGTGTGTCTATGTTTGTGTGTGTGTGAGTGTGTGTGTGAATGTGTATGTGTGTGTGTGTGTGTGTGTGAGTGGGAGTGTGTGTGTATGAGTTTGTGTGTGTGAGCGTGTGTTTGTGACTTTCAATATGTGCTTGTGTGTGTCTTTCAGTATGTGTGCTTGTGTGTTCAACTACGTGTGTGTGTGTGAGTGCATGTGAGTGTGTGCGTGGGTGAGTGTGTATGAGTGTGTGTGAAGCGTGTGTGTGTGTGTGAGTGTGTGTCTGAGTGTGTGTGCGTGTGTGGGAGTGTTTGTGTGTGTGAGTGTGTGTGTGTGTGAGTGTGTCTGAGTCTGTGTGTGTTTGTAGTGGGAGTGTGTGTGTGTGTGTGTGAATGTGTGTATGAGTGTGTGTGTGTGTGGTGTGTTTAAGTGACTGTTTGTGTGCGTGTGTGTTTCAATGTGTGTGTGTGTTTCAGTATGTGTGTGTTTGTGTGTTTCAGTAAGTGTGTGTGTCTGTGTATTTCCGTATATGTATGTGTGTGAGTGTGTGTGCGTGTGTGTGAGTTTGTGTGTGTGTGTGTGTGTGAGTGTGTGTGTGTGTGAGTGTGTGTGCGAATGTGTGTGTGAGTGTGTGTGTGATTGTGTGTGTGATTGTGTGTGTGACTGTGACTGTGTGCGTGTGAGTGTGTGTGTGTGATTGTGTGTGTGATTCAGACTGTGTGTGTGTGAGTGTGTGTGTGTATGAGAGTATGTGAGTGTGTGAGTGGGAGTGTGTGTGTGCGAGAGAGTGTGTGTGAGCGTGTGTGTGACTTTCAGTATGTGTTTGTCTGTGTGTTTCAGTATTTGTGCGTGTGTGTTTAACTACATGCGTGCATGTGAGTGTGTGTGAGTGTGTGCGTGTAATGGGTGTGTGTGCGTGTGGGAATGTGTGTATGTGAGAATGTGTGTCTGAGTATGTGTGTGAGTGAGTGTGAGTATGTGTGTATGTGTGATTGTGTGAGTGTGCGTGTGTGTGTGTGTGTGTGCGTGTGAGTGTGTGTGAGAGAGTGGGAATGTGTGTGTGAGTGTGTGTGTATGTGCATTTCAGTAAGTATGTGTGTGTTTCAGTATGTGAGTGTTTCAGTATGTATCTCTGTGTGTGTGTTTCAGTATGCGTGTATTTCAGTATGCGTGTTTGCGTGTGTGAGTGTTTCTGTGTTTGTGTATTTCAGTATGCGCCTTTGTGTGTGTCTGTTTGTGTTTCAGTATGGATGTCGTGTGTGTGTGTTTCAATATGTGTGTGTTTCTGTATGTATGTGTTTCAGTATGTGTGTGTGTCTGTGTATTTCCGTATGTGTGTGTGAGTGGGTGTGTGATTATGTGTGTGAGTGTGTCTGTGCGTGTGTGTAAGTGTGTGCATGTGTGTGAGAGTGTCAGTGTGTTTGAGTGGGAGTGTGTGTATGAGAGTGTGTGTATGTGAGTGTGTGTGTGTGTGTGTGTGTGTGTGTGTGTGAGTGTGAGTGTGAGTGTGTGTGTGTGTCAGTATGTCTGCGTTTCATTTTGTGTGTTTGTGTGCTTCAGTATGTGTGTGTGTGTGTTTCAGTATGTATGCGTGCGTGTGCTTCAGTATTTGTGCATGTGTGTTTCAGTATATGTGTCTGAGTGGTTCAGCATGTGTGTGTCCTTTTCAGTATGTGTGTGCATGTGTGTGTGTGAATGTGTGTATGTGTGTGTGTGTATGTTTCAGTATGTGCTTGTGAGTGTGTGCATTTCAGTAAATGTGTGTTTGTGTTTCAGTACGTATGTATTTGTGAGTGTGTGTGAGTGTGTGTGTATGTGCCTTTCAGTAAGTATTTTTGTCAGTATGTGTGTGTTTCAGTATGTTTGTGTTTCAGTATGTATGTCTGTATGTGTGTGTGTGTTTCAGTGATTGTTTGTGTGCATGTGTGTTTCAATGTGTATGTACCTGTGTTTCAGTATGAGTGTATCTGTGAGAGTGTGTGTGTGTAAGTGTGTGTGTGAGTGTGTGTGTGCGAGTGTGTGTGTGGGATTGTGAGTGTGTGTGTAAGTGAGTGTGTGTGTGTGTGTGTGTGCGATTCAGTAAGTGTGTTTGTCAGTATGTGTGTGTTTCAGTATGTGTGTGTTTCAGTTTGTATGTCTGTGTGTGTGTTTGTTTCAGTATGTGTGTGTTTCTGTTTGAGTGTTTGTGTGTTTCAGTATGTGTGTTTTCGTGTGTGAGTGTGCCTGTGTTTGTGTGTTTCAGTGTGTGCCTTTGTGTGTGTCTGTTTGTGTTTCAGTATATATGTCTGTGTGCGTGTGTTTCAATGTGTGTGTTTCTGTATTTTTTTCCAGTATGTGTGTGCTTGCGTCTGTGTGTGTCTTTCAGTGTGTGTTTGTGTGCGTGTGTGTATCAATGTGTGTGTGTATGTGTTTAAGTATCTGTGTGTGTGTTTGTGTGTTTCAGAATGTGTGTGTGTATGTCTATGTATTTTTGTATGCGTGTCTATGTTTGTGTGTGTGTGAGTGTGTGTGTGAATGTGTATGTGTGTGTGTGTGAGTGGGAGTGTGTGTGTATGAGTTTGTGTGTGTGAGCGTGTGTTTGTGACTTTCAATATGTGCTTGTGTGTGTCTTTCAGTATGTGTGCTTGTGTGTTCAACGATGTGTGTGTGTGTGAGTGCATGTGAGTGTGTGCGTGGGTGAGTGTGTGTGAGTGTGTGTGAAGCGTGTGTGTCTGAGTGTGTGTCTGAGTGTGTGTGCGTGTGTGGGAGTGTTTGTGTGTGTGAGTGTGTGTGTGTGAGTGTGTCTGAGTCTGTGTGTATTTGTGCGTGGGAGTGTGTGTGTGTGTGTGTGTGTGTGTGAATGTGTGTATGAGTGTGTGTGTGTGGTGTGTTTAAGTGACTGTTTGTGTGCGTGTGTGTTTCAATGTGTGTGTGTGTTTCAGTATGTGTGTGTGTGTGTGTGTTTGTGTGTTTCAGTATGTGTGTGTGTCTGTGTATTTCCGTATATTATGTGTGTGAGTGTGTGTGCGTGTGTGTGAGTTTGTGTGTGTGTGAGTGTGTGTGTGAGTGTGTGTGTGTGTGAGTGTGTGTGCGATTGTGTGTGTGAGTGTGTGTATGCATTTCGATATGTGTTTGTGAGGGTGTGTGTTTCAGTATGTGTGCGTGTGTGTTTCACTACGTTTGTGTGTGTGTGAGTGCATGTGAGTGTGTGCGTGGATGAGTTTGTGTGAGTACGTGTGAAGAGTGTGTGTGTGAGTATATGTGTGTGTGCGTGTATGTCTGAGTGTGTGTGTGTGTGTGTGTGTTTGTGCGTGGGAGTGTGTGTGTGTGTTTGTGAGTGTTTGTGTGCGTGTGTGTTTCAGTGTGTGTGTGTGTTTCACTATGTGTGTGTGTGTGTTTCTGTTTCAGAATGTGTGTGTGTCTGTGTATTTCCGTATGTGTGTGTGTGAATGGGTGTGTGATTATGTGTGTGAGTGTGACTGTGCATGTGTGTGAGTGTGTGCGTGTGTGAGAGAGTGTCAGTGTGTTTGAGTGGGAGTGTGTGTATGAGAGTGTATGTGTGTGAGTGTGTGTGTGACTTTCAGTATGTTTCAGTATGCGTGCGTGCATGTTTAACTACGTGCTTGTGTGTGAGTGTGTGTGAGTGTGCACGTGTGTGAGTGTGTGTGAGCGCGTGTGATGTGTGTGTGTGTGTGAGTGTGTGTGTGTGTGAGTGTGTGTGTGAGTGTGTGCGATTGTGTGTGTGAGTGTGTGTGTGATTGTGTGTGTGAGTGTGTGTGTGATTGTGACTGTGTGCGTGTGAGTGTGTGTGTATGAGTGTGAGAGTGTGTGAGTGGGAGTGTATGTGTGTGTGAGTGTGTGTGTGAGCGTGTGTGTGACTTTTAGTATGTGTTTGTGTGTCTGTGTTTCAGTATGTGTGCGTGTGTGTTTAACTACGTGCGTGCATGTGAGTGTTTTTGAGTGTGTTGCTGTGATTGTGTGTGTGAGTGTGTGTTTGTGTGATTGTGTGTCTGAGTATGTGCGTGCATGTGCATAGGAGTGTGTATGTGTGTGAGTGTGTGTGAGTGTGTGAGTGTGTGTGTGAATGTGTGTATGTGTGAGTGTGTGTGTGTGTGAGTGTTTGCATGTGTTTGTGTGAGTGTGTGTTTGAGTGTGTGTGTGTGAGTGTGTGTGTGAATGTGTGTGTGAGTGTGTGTGTGCGTGTGTTTCAGTATTTATGCATGTGTGTGTCAGTATATGTGTCTGTGTGTTCAGCATGTGTGTGTCCTTTTCAGTATGTGTGTGCGTGTGTGTGTGTGTGTGTGATTGTGTGTGTGTGTGTATGTTTCAGTATGTGCTTGTGTATGTGTGCATTTCAGTAAATGTGTGTGTGTTTCAGTACATATGCGTTTGAGTGTGTGTATGTTTGTGTGAGAGATGTGTGTGTGTGTCTGTGAGTTTGTGTGTGTGAGTGTGAGTGTGTGTATGTGTGAGAGTGTGTGTGATCGTGTGAGTGTGTGTATGTGTGTGCGTGAGTGGGAGTGTGTGTGAGTGTGAATGAGTGTGTGTGTAAGTGTGTGTGTGAGTGTGTGTAAGTGTGTGCGAGTGTGCGTGTGAGTGTATGTGTATGTGTGTGTGAGTGGGAGTGTGTGTGTGAGTGTGTGTGTATGTGCCTTTCAGTAAGTATTTTTGTCAGTATGTGTGTGTTTCAGTATCTTTGTGTTTCAGTATGTATGTCTGTGTGTGTGTGTTTCAGTATGTATGAGTTTCAGTATGAGTATTTGTGTGTTTCAGTATGTGTGTGTGAGTGTGTCTGTGTTTGTGTGTTTCAGTATGTGCCTTTGTGTGCGTCTGTTTGTATTTCAGTACGTATGTCTGTATGCGTGTGTTTCAATATGTGTGTGTTTCTGTACGTATGTGTTTCAGTATGTGTGTGTGTGCGCGTGTGTGTACGTTTCAGTGTGTGTTTGTGTGCGTGTGTTTTTCAATGTGTGCATGTGTGTGTTTCAGTATGTGTGTGTGTGTGTTTGTGTGATTCAGTATGTGTGTGTATTTGTGTTTATGAGTGTGTGTGAGTGTGTGTGTAAGTGTGTGTATGAATTTGTGTGTGATTGTGTGTGTGGGTGTGACTGTGTGTGTGCGAATGTGCGTGTGTGTGTGTGAGAGAGTGGGAGTGTGTGTGTATGAGTTTGAGTGTGTGAGTGTGTGTGTATGCATTTCGATATGTGTTTGTGAGGGTGTGTGTTTCAGTATGTGTGCGTGTGTGTTTCACTACGTTTGTGTGTGTGTGAGTGCATGTGAGCGTGTGCGTGGATGAGTTTGTGTGAGTACGTATGAAGAGTGTGTGTGTGAGTATATGTGTGTGTGCGTGTATGTCTGAGTGTGTGTGTGTGTGTGTTTGTGCGTGGGAGTGTGTGTGTGTGTTTAAGTGAGTGTTTGTGTGCGTGTGTGTTTCAGTGTGTGTGTGTGTTTCACTATGTGTGTGTGTGTGTTTCTGTTTCAGAATGTGTGTGTGTCTGTGTATTTCCGTATGTGTGTGTGTGAGTGGGTGTGTGATTGTGTGTGTGAGTGTGACTGTGCGTGTGTGTGAGTGTGTGCGTGTGTGTGAGAGTGTCAGTGTGTTTGAGTGGAAGTGTGTGTATGAGAGTGTATGTGTGTGAGTGTGTGTGTGACTTTCAGTATGTTTCATTATGCGTGCGTGCATGTTTAACTACGTGCTTGTGTGTGAGTGTGTGTGAGTGTGCACGTGTGTGAGTGTGTGTGAGCGTGTGTGATGTGTGTGTGAGTGTGTGTGTGTATGTGTGTGTGTGTGTGAGCCTGAGTGTGTCTGTGTGCGTGTGTGTTTGTTTGAGTGTGTGTGTGAGTGTGAGTGTGTGTGTGTGTGTTTCAGTATGTGTTTGTTTCAGTATGTGTGTTGTGTCTTTCAGTATGTGTGAATGTGTCAGTATGTGTGTGTGTGTGTGCGTGCGTGTGTGTGAGTGGGAGTGTGTCATTGTGTGCGTATGCTTCAGTATGTCTGTGTTTCATTAAGTGTGTGTGTGTGTTTCAGTATGTGAGTGTGTGTTTCAGTGCGTGTGTGGATTTCAGTATGTGTGTGTGTGTGTGTTATTCAGTGTGCTGTATATGTGTGTGTTTCAGTATGTATGTGTGTTTGTGCTTCAGCATGTGTGTGTGTGTGTGCGTGTGTGAGTATGGGTGAGTGTGTGTGAGCGTGTATGCGTGAGTGGGTGTGTTTGTGTGTGTGTGAGTGTGTATGTACCTTTCATTAAATGTGTTAGTCAGTATGTGTGTATTTCGGTATGTTTGTGTTTCAGAATGAGTGTTTGTGTGTTTCAGTATGTGTGTTTGCGTGTGTGAGTGTGTCTGTGTTTGTGTGTTTCAGTATGCGCCTTTGTGTGTGTCTGTTTGTGTTTCAGTACGTATGTCTGTGTGCGTGTGTTTCAATATGTGTGCGTTTCTGTATGTATGTGTTTCATATGTGTGTGTGTTTGTGTGCGTGTGTTTTTCAATGTGTGCGTGTGTATGTTTCAGTATGTGTGTGTTTGTGTTTGTGTGATTCAGTATGTGTGTGTGTGTGTTTATGAGTGTGTGTGTGTGAGTGTGTGTGTGAATTTGTGTGTGATTGTGTGTGCGAGTGTGACTGTGTGTGTGTGTGTGAATGTGCGTGTGTGTGTGTGTGTATGTGAGAGAGTGGGAGTGTGTGTGTGACTTTCAATATGTGTTTGTGAGGTGTGTGTTTCAGTATGTGGGCATGTGTATTTAACTACGTGTTTGTGTGTGAGTGCATGTGAGTGTATGCATAGATGAGTTTGTGTGAGTACATGTGAAGTGTGTGTGTGTGAGTATATGTGTGTGAGTGTGTGCGTGTGTGTGAGAGTGTCAGTGTGTTTGAGTGGGAGAGTGTGTGTGAGAGTGTGTTTGTGAGTTGTGTGTGACTTTCAGTATGTGTTAGTGTGTGTGTATGTTTCAGTATGTGTGCGTGTGTGTTTAACTACGAGTGTGTGTGTGAGTGTGTGCGAGGATGTGCGAAGTGTGTGTGCGTGTGTGTGTGTGTGTGTTTCAGTATCTGTATGTTTCAGTTTGTGTGTTGTGTCTTTCAGTATGTGTGAGTGTGTCTTTCAGTTTGAGTGTGTGTGTGTTTCAGTATGTGTGTGTGTGTGTTTCATTATGTATGTGTGTGTATCAGTGTGTGTGCGTGCATGTGTGTGTGAGTGGGAGTGTGTCTGTGTGTGCGTGTGTTTCAGTATGTCTGTGTATCATTATGTGTATGTGTGTGTTTCAGTATGTGAGTGTGTGTTTCAGTGCATGTGTGTGTGTTTCAGTATGTATGTGTGTGCTATTCAGTGTGCTGTGTATGTATGTGTTTCAGTATATGTATGTGTGTGCTTCAGCATGTGTGTGTGTGTGTGTGTGTGTGGTTGACTGTGTGTGAGCGTGTATGCGTGAGTGGGTGTGTGTGTGTGTGAGTGTGTATGTAGCTTTCATTAAATGTGTTAGTCAGTATGTGTGTGTTTCAGTATGTGTGTGTTTCAATATGTATGTCTGTGTGCGTGTGTGTATTTCAGTATGTTTGTGTTTCAGTACGAGTGTTTGTGTGTTTCAGTATGTGTGTTTGCGTTTGTGAGTGTGTCTATGTTTGTGTGTTTAACAAAGACAAACGTAGGTCCCCTGCAGTTAGAATCAGAGGAAGTCATAACGGGGAACAAAGAAATGACGGAACAATTGAACAAGTACTTTGGTTCGGTATTCACTGAGGAGGACACAAACAACCTTCCGGATATAAAAGGGGTCGGAGGGTCTAGTAAGGAGGAGGAACTGAGGGAAATCCTTATTAGTCGGGAAATTGTGTTGGGGAAATTGATGGGATTGAAGGCCGATAAATCCCCAGGGCCTGATGCACTCCATCCCAGAGTACTTAAGGAGGTGGCCTTGGAAATAGTGGAAGCATTGAAAGTCATTTTCCAACATTCCATTGACTCTGGATCAGTTCCGATGGAGTGGAGGGTAGCCAATGTAACCCCACTTTTTAAGAAAGGAGGAAGAGAGATAACAGGGAATTATAGACCGGTCAGCCTGACATCGGTAGTGGGTAAAATGATGGAATCAATTATTAATGATGTCACAGCAGTGCATTTGGAAAGAGGTGATATGATAGGTCCAAGTCAGCATGGATTTGTGAAAGGGAAATCATGCTTGACAAACCTTCTGGAATTTTTTGAGGATGTTTCCAGTAGAGTGCACAAGGGAGAACCAGTTGATGTGGTATATTTGGACTTTCAGAAGGCTTTCGACAAGGTCCCACACAAGAGATTAATGTGCAAAGTTAAAGCACTTGGGATTGGGGGTAGTGTGCTGACATGGATTGAGAACTGGTTGTCAGACAGGAAGCAAAGAGTAGGAGTAAATGGGGACTTTTCAGAATGGCAGGCAGTGACTAGTGGGGTACCACAAGGTTCTGTGCTGGGGCCCCAGCTGTTTACACTGTACATTAATGATTTAGACGAGGGGATTAAATGTAGTATCTCCAAATTTGCGGATGACACTAAGTTGGGTGGCAGTGTGAGCTGAGAGGAGGATGCTATGAGGCTGCAGAGAGACTTGGATACGTTAGGTGAGTGGGCAAATGCATGGCAGATGAAATATAATGTGGATAAATGTGAGGTTCTCCACTTTGGTGGTAAAAACAGAGAGACAGACTATTATCTGAATGGTGACAGATTAGGAAAAGATGAGGTGCAAAGAGACCTGGGTGTCATGGTACATCAGTCATTGAAGGTTGGCATGCAGGTACAGCAGGCGGTTAAGAAAGCAAATGGCATGTTGGCCTTCATAGCGAGTGGATTTGCGTACAGGGGCAGGGTGGTGTTGCTACAGTTGTACAGGGTCTTGGTGAGGCCACACCTGAAGTATTGTGTACAGTTTTGGTCTCCTAACCAGAGGAAGGACATTCTTGCTATTGAGGGAGTGCAGCGAAGGTTCACCAGACTGATTACCGTGATGGCAAGACTGACCTATCAAGAAAGATTGGATCGGTTGGGCTTGTATTCACTGGAGTTCAGAAGAATGAGAGGGGACCTCATAGAAACGTTTAAAATTCTGATGGGGTTAGACAGGTTAGATGCAGGAAGAATGTTCCCAATGTTGGGGAAGTCCAGAACCAGGGGACACAGTCTAAGGATAAGGGGTAAGCCATTTAGGACCGAGATGAGGAGGAATTTCTTCACCCATAGAGTGGTGAACCTGTAGAATTCTCTACCACAGAAAGTTGTTGAGGCCAATTCACTAAATATATTCAAAAAGGAGTTAGATGAAGTCCTTACTACTAGGGGGATCAAGGGGTATGGTGAGAAAGCAGGAATGGGGTACTGAAGTTGCATGTTCAGCCATGAACTCATTGAATGATGGTGCAGGCTAGAAAGGCCGAATGGCCTACTCCTGCACCTATTTTCTATGTTTCTATTGTTTCTATGCTTCTATGCGCCTTTGTGTGTGTTTGTGTTCCAGTATGTATGTCTGTGTGCGTGTGTTTCAATATGTGTGTGTTCCTGCATGTATGTGTTTCAGTTTGTGTGTGTGTGCGTGTGTGTGTTTCAGTATGTGTGTGTGTGTGTGTGTGTGTGTGTGTGTGTGTGTGTGAGTGTGTGTGTGCTTCAGTATGTGTGCGTGTGTGTGTTTCAGTATGTGTGTGTGCACACACACCAACAGTCACAAACACACTCACACACTCACAACCACTCACACACACACATACTGAAACACACACACACACATACACACACACATACTGAAACACATACATACACACATACTGAAACACACACACACACACACACACTCTCCCACTCACACACACACACAAACACAAACACACTCACATACTGAAACGCACACAGACACACGCACATTCAAACTCAAACACACACACAAACACTCATACTCACACACACTCACTCACACACTCACAAACACACATTCTGAAACACACACACACACACTGAAACACACATACTGAAACACAAACACACACACACAAACACACATACTGAGACACACACACACATACTGAAACACACACACACACATATTGAACACACCTACACCCACACACACACATACTGACACACACCCACGAAGACACATACTGGAACACATGCACACACAAACACACATACTGAAACACACACATACTGAAACACACACACACACACACGCACACACATACTGAAACACACACACACACACAAACAGATACACACACATACTGAAACGCACAGATACTGAAACACAGACATACTGAAACAAACACACGCACAAACACACATACTGAAACACAAACACGCACATACACACACATACAAACACACATATTGAAACACACACACACACATTCTGAAACACACACACACTCACACACACTCATACACACACGCTTACCGACACACACACTCATACACACTCACACACACATACTCACACACATACATTCAGACATACACACCCACACACACACTCACACACTCTCGCACACACACTCACACACACACGCATACACACACACACATGCACGTACTGAAATTCACACGCACTCACACACACATATGATGAAACACGCACATACACACAAACATACTTCGACACACATAAACAGACACACATACTGAAACACTGACACAGATACACACACACAATCTCACGGACTGAAACACACACACACTCATACTGAAACAGACACATGCACAAACGCTCACGCACACTCACACACTCACGCACAAAGCCACATACTGAAACACCCACACACACATACTGAAACCCACATACACACACACAAACACACATTCTGAAACACACACACAGACTCACACACAAACTCGCACACATACTGACACACGCATACACACACACCCATATTGAAAAACACACACATATACACATACTGAAACATACACGCACACACACGCACAGACACACACTCAAGCACACACACTCCCACTCACACACAAACAAAGTCACACACAAACACATACTGAAACGCATACACACACACTGTCACACACTCACACACACTGTCACAAACGCTCACACACAAACGTACATACTGAAACACACACACACACGAACACACATAGTGAAACACACATACACACACACACACTCAAACACACATACTAAAACAGACACACACAAACACATACTGAAACACACACACACTCTCACACTCGCACACACACTCACAAACACACACACATAGTGAAACACACATACACACATACGCACAAACGCACATGATGAAACACACTCACACACACACTTCCTGAAAGACATACACCCACACACACAAACACACATACTGAATCACACAATACTGAAACAGTCACAAACCCACACATACTGGAACACGCACGCACACACACACACAAACACACATGCTGAAACACACACATAAACACACATACAGAAACACACACAAACACACACGCAGACAAGCTCACACACTGAAACACACACACACACTCACACACACATACTAAAACACACACACACTAACACACACTCACACACACACTGAAACACACACACACACGCTGAAGCACACACACACGCACACCAACACATACTGAAACACACACTCACACACACACACTCACGCACAAACACACACACACACTCACACACAAAGAAACATACTGAATCACACACACACACACACATACTGATACCCACACACACACACACATACTGAAACACACACACATATACTCACACACACACACTGAAACACGCACACACACAAACACACATATTGAAATGTACACACACACACAAACACACATACTGAAACATACACGCACACACGCACAAACACCCACTCAAAAACACAAAGTCCCACTCACACACACACAAACAAAGACACACACACAAAGACATACTGAAACACATACACATACACAAACACACACTCAAACACACGCACTCTCATACTCACACACACACAAACAAAAACTGAAACACAACCACACACAAACACACTTACTGAAACACACACACAGACATAATGTAACGCACTCCCACACACACAAACACACACACTCACACACACACATACACGCACAGAAACACATACACACATTCACTCACTCAAACAAACTCACACACACACACTCACACACACACTCACTCATACTCACACATACTTTCACACACTAACACACATTCTCACACACACACACACTCACAAACACTCTCACACACGCTCACAAACACACTCACACACACACACACACGCATACTGAAACACACACCCACACACACACACTCACGCACACACACACACACACTCACACACAAAGAAACATACTGAATCACATACACACACACACATACTGATACCCACACACACACAAGCATACTGAAACACACACACACAAACAAACATACTGAAACACACACACGCACACAAACAAACATACTGAAAAACACACACACACAAACACACACACACAAATACATATTGAAACTCACACACACACACACACCAACACACATACTGAAAAACACACACACACAAACACACACACACAAATACATATTGAAACTCACACACACACACACAAATTGAAACACACACACACATACTCACACACACATACACAAACACACATACTGAAACACACACACACACAAACAAACATACTGAAACACACACACACAAACAAACATACAGAAAAACACACACAGAAAGACATTGAAACTCACACACACACACACAAATACACATACTGAAACACACACACACACATACTCACACACATACACAAACACACATACAGAAACACACACACACAAATACATACTGAAACACACACACTCACACAAACACACACACACTCACACCCACCCACACGCATTCATGCACACTCACACACTCTCACACACACACTCACACACACCCACACACATTCACGCACTCACACACTCACACACAAAACACACATACTGAAACACACACACACTTACTGAAAACACACACACACGAAACACACATACTGAAACACAGTGACACACACATACTCACACACATACACAAACACATACTGAAACACACAGACACAAACACATACTGAAACACACACACTCACACAAACACACATACACTCACACACACCCACACGCATTCATGCACACTCACACACTCTCACACACACACTAACACACACCCACACACATTCACGCACTCACACACTCACACGCTCTCACACACACTCACACACACACACACACGCACACACTCACACACAAAACACATATACTGAAACACACACACACATACTGAAAAACACACACACACAAAACACACATACTGAAACACAGTCACACACACACCTACTGAAACACACACAAATGCAACACATACATACACACTCACAAACACACTTCCTGAAACACACTCACACACACACTTCCTGAAACACATACACCCACACAATCACACATACTGAACCCCACACATACTGAAACACGCACACACCCACACATACTGGAACACGCACGCACACACACACACAGAAACACACATACTGAAACACACACACACAATCACACATACTGAAACACACACACAAACACACAGACAAGCACGCACACTCTCTCGCACTCACACACACAGGCACACACACTTAAACACACACACACAAACAGACATACTGAAACACACAGACAAACACTCACACACACAAACACATACTGAAACACACACACACAAACAGACATACTGAAACACACACACACACACACAAACACACACACTGAAACACACCCAAATACACACATACTGAAACACAACACACACACAGACTGAAATTTCACACATACGCACACACTCAAACAGAGATACTAAAATGCACACACCCACTAACACATACTGAAACACGCGCACACACTCCCACACACACAAACACAAACACTCACGCACATTCACACACACACACACATACACACACAGACACACTCACGCACACTCACAGACAAAGACACATACTGAAACACACACAGACACACACACATACTGAAACCCACATACACACTCACAAACACACCTTCTGAAACACACACACAGACTCACACACAAACTCACACACAAACTGAAACACACACACACACACACACACACATATTGAAACACACACACATACACACACACAAACACACACATTAAACGCACACACAAACACACAAACACACATACTGAAACATACACGCACACACACGCACAGACACACACTCAAACACACACAGACATTCCCACTCACACACACACAAACAAAGACACACACAAACACACATATTGAAACGCATACACACACACTCTCACACACTCACACACACTGTCACACACGCTCACACACACACTCTCTCTCACACACACAAACAGACACATACACAAACATACACACACACAAACACACATACTGAAACACACACACACACATACTGAAACACACACACACTAACACACACTCACACACACACTGAAACACACACACGCTGAAACACACACACGCACACCAACACATACTGAAACACACACGCACACACACTCACGCACAATCACACACACACTCACATACAAAGAAACATACTGAATCACACACACACACATACTGATACCCACACACACACACATACTGAAACACAAGCACATATACTCACACACACACACACACTGAAACACACACACACACACACACACATATTGAAATGTACACACACACACAAACACACACACTGAAACATACACGCACACACGCACAAACACCCACTCAAAAACACAAAGTCCCACTCACACACACACAAACAAAGACATACTGAAACACATACACATACACAAACACACACTCAAACACACGCCCTCTCATACTCACACAAACACAAACAAAAACTGAAACACAACCACACACAGACACACTTACTGAAACACACAGACACACACGCAAACAAACATACTGAAACACACACACACACACAAACACACACACTGAAACACACACACATACACACATACTGAAACACAACACACACACACAGACTGAAAATCCACACACACGCACACACTCAAACACAGATACTAAAATGCACACACCTACTAACACATACTGAAACACACACACACACCCACACACACAAACACAAACACTCACGCACATTCACACACACACACATACATACACACACTCACGCTCGCTCACAGACAAAGACACATACTGAAACACACAAACTCACACACATTGAAACACGCACACACACACACCCATATTGAAACACACGCACACACATACACACACACATAAACACACATATTAAACGCACACACAGATACACAAACACACATACTGAACCTACACGCACACACACGCACAGACACACACTCAAACACACACAGACACTCCCACTCACACACACAAACAAAGACACACACACAAACACACATATTGAAACGCATACACACACACTCACACACTCACACAAACTGTCACACATGCTCACACACACACTCTCTCTCACACACCACAAACACACACACATACACAAACATACACACACACACACAAAACACATACTGAAACACACACACACACTCACACACACATACTGAAACACACACACTAACACACACACTGAAGCACACACACACACACGCTGAAACACACACACACGCACACACATTCACGCACTCACACACTCACACGCTCTCACACACACACACACACACACACACTCACACACAAAACACACATACTGAAACACACGCACACTTACTGAAAAACACTCACACACAAAACACACGTACTGAAACACAGTCACACACACACCTACTGAAACACACACAAACGCACACACAAACACACACTCACACACGCATTCACACACACACTCACACACACTCTCAAACAGACACACACGCACACAAATACTGAAAAAGACAAACACATCCAGAAACACACCGACACACATACTGAAATAAACATGCACAAATACTGAACCACACGCACACATACATACTGAAACACACACAAAACACATACTGAAGCACACAAACGCACAAAATGAAATACAGACATACTGAAACACACTCACACACTCACACACTCACACACACACGCGCACACACACACTCACACACACACACTCACATACTCACACACACAAACACACACAAACACTCTCACACACACTTACAAACACACTCACACACACACACACACACGCGCTCACATACACTCTCACACACACAGGCCCATGCATACACACTCATACATACTCAGACATACACTCACACATAATCACACACACAGACACTCACACACATGCATGTATTTAAACACACACACTAAAACACACACACACACTAACACATACTGAAAGTCACACACACACTCACACACACACACTCCCACAGACACACGCTCCCACTCATACACACTAACACTCTCACACACACACACTAACACACACACACAGTCGCACTCACACATGCGAACACACACACAGTCACACACACACTCACGCACACACTCACACACACACTCACACACACACAAACTCACACACACTCACACACACTCACACACACACATACGGAAATACATAGACACACACATACTGAAACACACGAACACACACACACATACTGAAACACACACATACAGTGAAAAAAACACTCACTTAAACACACACACACACTCACACACACACACTCAGACACACATGCAAACTCACACCCACTCACACACACACATACTGAAACACACAAACACACACACACACACATACTGAAACACACACACACAATGAAAAAAACACTTAAACCCACACACACACTCACACACACACTCACGCACACACATACATTCACACACACTCACACAAACTCACACACACACAAACACACATACTGAAAAAGACACACATACTGAAACACACACACATACTGAAACACACACACACACACATGCTGAAACACACATGCAAAAATAATGAAACATACGCACACATACATACTGAAACATACACACACATATAGAAGCACACAAACACAAAAAATGAAACACAGACATACTGAAACACACAAACACGCACTCACACACACACTCACACACATGAACACACACAAACACTCACACACACACACACTCACATACACACTCACATACAATCACAAACTCACACACACACTTCCATGCACTCACACACACACACACACATCATACGCACTCACACACAATCACACACGCACACATTCACACTCTCACATGCACACAAGTAGTTAAACACACACGCACACATACTGAAACACACTAACACACAAACACATACTGAAAGTCACACACACACTCGCACACACACATTCTCACACAAACACACTCCCACTCACACACACTCACACTCACACACACACACACTCACACACACACACAGTCGCAATCACACACACAAGCACACACACACTCAAACACACATTCACGCAGACTCACACACACACTCACACACACACATAAACTCACACACACTCACACACGCTCACACACACACACACGGAAATACATAGACACACACACATACTGAAACACACAAACACACACACATACTGAAACACACACACAGTGAAAAACACACGCACAAAAATACTCACTTAAACACACACACACACTCACACACACACTCGCGCACACACACAAACACACATACTGAAAAAGACACACACACATACTGAAACACACATGCAAAAATACTGAAACATACGCACACATACATAGTGAAACACCCACACACATACAGAAGCACCAAAACACACAAAATGAAACACAGACATACTGAAACACACACACACTCACACACACTTACACACACACTCACACATGAACACACACAAACACTCACACACACACACTTCCATGCACTCACTCACACACACACACACACACGCATACACACACACATCATACGCACTCAGACACAATCACACATGCACAGATTCACACACTCACACGCACACAAGTAGATAAACTCACACGCACACATACTGAAACACGCACGCACACACAACCACATATTGAAAGTCACACACACACTCACACACACACATTCTCACACAAACACACTCCCACTCATACACACTCACACTCTCACACACACACACACTCACACACACACACAGTCGCACTAACATACACAAACACACACACACTCACATACACACTCACGCACACACTCACACACACACACACATAAACTCAGACACACTCACACACTCACATATGGAAATACATAGACACACACATACTGAAACACGCAAACACACACACACACATACTGAAACACACACACACACAGTGAAAAACACACGCACAAAAACACACACTTAAACACACACACTCACACACACACTCGCACACATACACTCGCACACACACACAAACAACATACTGATAAAGACACACACATACTGAAACACACACAAAATGAAACACACATACACACATACTGAAACACACATGCAAAAATATTGAAACATACGCACACATACATACTGAAACACACACACACAGAAGCACACAAAGACACAAAATGAAACACGGACATACTGAAACACACATGCACGCACTCACACACACACTCACACACACTCACTCACAGACATGAACACACACAAACACACACACACACAATCACAAACTCACACACACACACTTCCATGCACTCACTCACACACACACACATACTCACACACACACACACATCATACGCACTCACACACAATCACACACGCAAACATTCGCAAACTGTGTGTGAGTGTGTGTGCGTATGTGTGTGTGTGTGTGTTTATGTGTGTGTGTTTCACTTTGTGTGTGTGTTTGTTCAGTATGTGTGATTTTATGTGTGTATGTTTGTTCAGTATGTGTGTTTGTCTGTCTGTGTGTGTGTGCGTGTGTTTCATTATGTATGTGTGCGTGTGTGTTTCAGTATGTGTGTGCGTGTTTCAATGTGTGTGTGTGTGTGTGTGTGTGTTTCAGTATGCGTTTGTATGTGTTTGTGTGTGGTTCAGTATGTGTGTTTGTTTATGTGTTTCAGTATGTGTGTATGGGTTTCAATATGTGAGTGTGTGTGAGTGTGTGTGAGTGTTTGTGTGTGTGAGTGTGTGTGTGTGTGTGTTTGAGTGTGTGTGTGTGTGTGTGTGTGAATGTGTGAGTATGTGTGTATCAGTGTGAGTTGGTGTGTATGTATGTGTGAGTGGGAATTTGCGTGTGTGTGGGTGTGTATGAGAGAGTGTGTGTGTGTGTGATTCAGCATGTGTTTTGTGTGTGTGTGCGTTTCAGTACATGTGTTTGTGTATGTGTGTGTTTCAGTATGCGTGTGTGTGGGTGTGTTTCAGCATGTGTGTTTGTGTGTGTGTGTCTCAGTATGTGTGTTTGTGACTGTTTCAGCGTGTCTGTGTGTTTCAGTATGTGTGTTTGTGTGTGTGTTTCAGTGTATGTGTGTGTGTGTTTGTGTTTCAGTATGTGTGTTTATGTGCGTGTGTGTTTTAGTATGTTTGCGTGTTTCTGTGTGTGTGTGCTTTTTGCGTGTGTGTGTGTGTGAGTGTGTGCGTATGTGTGTGTGAGTTTGTGTGTTTGTGTGTGTGTTTCAGTTTGTGTGTGTGTGTTTGTTCAGTATGTGTGTTTGTATGTGTGTGTGTTTCAGTATGTGTGTGTGTGTATGTGTATCAATATGTGTGTGGGTGTTTCAGTGTGTGTGTGTTTCAGTATGTCTGTGCTTCAGTATGTGTGCGTGCGTGTGTGTTTCAGTATGTGTGTGGGTGTTTCAGTGTGTGTGTGCTTCAGTATGTGTGTGTGTGTGTTTCAGTAAGTGTTTGAGTGTGTGTGTGCGTGTTTCCGTGTGTGTGTGTGCGTGTGTTTCAGTATGTGTGTTTGTATGCGTGTGTGTTTCAGTATGTATGTGTGTGTGTGTGTTTTTGCGTGTGTGTGTGTACGTGAGTGTATGTGTGTGTGTGTGAGTGTGTGTGTGAGTGTGTGTGCGTATGTGTGTGTGAGTATGTGTGTTTGTGTGTGTGTGTTTCACTTTGTGTGTGTGTGTTTGTTCAGTATGTGTGTTTGTATGTGTGTGTGTGTGTGTGCGTGTGTTTCAGTATGCGTGTGTGCGTGTGTGTTTCAGTATGTGTGTGGGTGTTTCAGTGTGTGTGTTTCAGTATCTTTGTGCTTCAGTATGTGTGTGTGTGTGTGTTTCAGTATGTGTTTGTGTGTGTGTTTCAGTGTGTGTGTGTGTGCGTGTGTTTCAGTGTGTGTGTTTCACTATGTGTGTGTAGCAGTCTGTGTTTGTTTCAGTATGTGTGTTTGTGTGCGTGTGTGTTTCAGTATGTGTGTGTTTCTGTGTGTGTGTGTGTTTTTGCGTGTGTGTGTATGTGAGCGTATGCTTGTGTGAGTGTGTGTGTGTGTGTGAGTGTGTGTGCGTATATGTGTGTGAGTGTGTGTGTTTGTGTGTGCTTCAGTATGTGTGCTTATGTGTTTCAGTATGTGTGTGGTTGTTTCAGTGCGTGTGTGTTTCAGTATGTGCGTGCTTCAGTATGTATGCGTGTGCGTGTGTGTTTCAGTATGTGTGTGTGTGTGTGTTTCAGTAAGTGTTTGAGTGTGTGTGTGCGTGTTTCAGTGTGTGTGTGTGTGCGTGTGTTTCAGTGTGTGTGTTTCACTATGTGTGTGTTTCAGTCTGTTTTTATTTCAGTATGTGTGTTTGTGTGGGTGTGTTTCAGTATGTGTGTGTGTTTCTGTGTGTGTGTGTGTTTTTACGTGTGTGTGTACGTGAGTGTATGTGTAAATGAGTGTGTGTGTGTGAGTATGTGTGAGTACGTGTGTGTGAGTGTGTTTGTGTGTGTTTCAGTGTGTGTGTGTGTGTGTGTGTGTGTTTCAGTATGTGTCTTTGTGTGTGTGTGTGTGTTTCATTATGTATGTGTGCGTGTGTGTTTCAGTATGAGTGTGGGTGTTTCAGTGTGTGTGTGTGTGTGTGTGTTTCAGTATGCGTTTGTGTGTGTATGTGTGTGTTTCAGTATGTGTTTTTGTTTATGTGTTTCAGTATGTGTGTATGGGTTTCAATATGTGTGTGTGAGTGTGTGTGAGTGTGTGTGTGTGGGTATGTTTGAGAGTGTGTGTGTGTGTGATTCAGCATGTGTTTTGTGTGTGTCTGTGTGTGTTTCAGTATGTGTGTTTGTGTATGTGTGTGTTTCAGTATGCGTGTGTGTGGGTATGTTTCAGCATGTGCGTTTGTGTGTGTGTGTGTCTCAATATGTGTGTTTGGGACTGTTTCAGCGTGTCTGAGTGTTTCAGTATGTGTGTTTATGTGCGTGTGTGTTTTAGTATGTGTGTGTGTTTCCATGTGTGAGTGTGTTTTTGCGTGTGTTTGTATGTGAGTGTATGTGTGTGTGAGTGTGTGTGTGTGAGTGTGTGTGTGAGTGTGTGTGCATATGTGTGTGTGTGAGTGTGTTTGTGTGAGTGTGTTTGTTTGTGTATGTGTGTTTCAGTTTGTGTGTGTGTTTGTTCAGTATGTGTGTTTGTATGTGTGTGTGTGTGTTTCAATATGTGTGTGGGTGTTTCAGTGTGTGTGTGTTTCAGTGTGTGTGTGCTTCAGTATGTGTGTGTGTGTGTGTTTAAGAATGAGTTTGTGTGTGTTTCAGTCTGTGTTTATGTGTGTGTCTTTTTCAGTGTGTGTTTGTGTGCATGTGTTTCAGTATGTTTGTGTTTCAGTCTATGCTTGTTTCAGTTTGTGTGTTTGTATGCGTGTGTGTTTCAGTATGTATGTGTTTCTGTGTGTGTGTGTGTGTTTTCGTGTGTGTGTATGTGAGTGTATGGGTGTGCATGTGAATGTGTGTGTGTGTGAGTGTGTGTGTGTATATGTGTGTGAGTGTGTGTGTTTGTGTGTGTGTGTTTCACTTTGTGTGTGTGTGTGTTTGTTCAGTATGTGTGTTTGTATTTGTGTGTGTGCGTGTGCGTGTGTTTCAGTATGTGTGTGCGTGTGTGTTTCAGTATGTGTGTGGGTGTTTCAGTGTGTGTGTGTTTCAGTATGTGTGTGCTTCAATATGTGTGTGTGTGTGTGTGTTTCAGTATGTGCTTGTGTGTGTTTCAGTATGTGTTTGTGTGTGTGTGTGTGTGTTCAGTGTGTGTGCGTGTGATTGTGTGTGCGTATGTGTGTGTGAGTGTGTGTGTTTGTGTGTGTGTGTTTCAGTTTGTGTATGTGTGTTTGTTCATTATGTGTGTTTGTATGTGTGCGTGTGTGTGCGTGTGTTTCAGTATGTGTGTGTGCGTGTGTGTTTCAGTATGTGTGTGGGTGTTTCAGTGTGTGTGTGCTTCAGTATGTGTGTGTGTGTGTTTCAGTAAGTGTTTGAGTGTGTGTGTGCGTGTTTCCGTGTGTGTGTGTGCGTGTGTTTCAGTGTGTGTGTTTCACTATGTGTGTGTTTCAGTCTGTTTTTGTTTCATGATGTGTGTTTGTGTGTGTGTGTGTTTCAGTATGTGTGTGTGTTTCTGTGTGTGTGTGTGGGTGTGTTTTTGCATGTGTGTGTATGTGAGTGTATGTGAATGTGAGTGTGTATGTGTGTGTGTGTGTGATTGTGTGTAAGTGTGTGTGTGTGAGTGTGTGTGTTTGTGTGTGTTTCAGTGTGTGTGTGTGTGTTTCAGTATGTGTGTTTCAGTATGTGTGTTAGTGTTTCAGTGTGTGTGTGTGTGTGTGTGTTTCAGTATGCGTTTGTGTGTGTATGCGTGTGTTTCAGTTTGTGTGTTTGTTTATGTGTTTCAGTATGTGTGTATGGGTTTCAATATGTGTGTGTGTATGAGTGTGTGTGAGTGTTTGTGTGTGTGAGTGTGTGTGTGTGTGTGTTTGAGTGTGTGTGTGTGTGGGTGTGTGTGTGTGTGAATGTGTGAGTGTGTGTGTGTCAGTATGAGTTGGTGTGTATGTGTGAGTGGGAGTTTGTGTGTGTGTGGGTGTGTTTGAGAATGTGTGTGTGTGTGTGTGATTCAGCATGTGTTGTGTGTGTGTGTGTGTGTTTCAGTACGTGTGTTTGTGTATGTGTGTGTTTCAGTATGCGTGTGTGTGGGTGTGTTTCAGCATGTGCGTTTGTGTGTGTGTGTCTCAATATGTGTGTTTGTGACTGTTTCAGCGTGTCTGTGTGTTTCAGTATGTGTGTTTGTGTCTGTGTTTCAGTGTATGTGTGTGTGTGTTTGTGTTTCAGTATGTGTGTTTATGTGCGTGTGTGTTTTAGTATGTGTGTGTGTTTCTGTATGTGAGTGTGTTTTTGCGTGTGTGTGTATGTGAGTGTATCTGCGTGTGAGTGTGTGTGTGAGTGTGTGTGTGTGAGTGTGTGTGTGTATGTGTGTGTGTGTGAGTGTTTGTGCGTCTGTGTGTGTGAGTGTGTGTGTTTGTGGGTGTGTGTTTCAGTTTGTGTGTGTGGTTGTTCAGTATGTGTGTTTGTATGTGTGTGTGTGTGTGTGTGTGTGTTTCAGTATGTGTGTGTGCGTGTGTGTTTCAATATTTGTGTGGGT